>NW_019524968.1:383952-384910 GCF_002814215.2 Seriola lalandi dorsalis | reverse complement strand
CTCACTCCTCATCTCCTGGCAAAGAGTTACCTATCTTCTCTTTCCTTCCCTTTTTCTCCTCTTCCATCTCATATTCAAACGTGAAATATGGATTAACCTCTTCTGTGTGGCTGAGGGGACGACTTCCTGTGAATTGCAAATTTTGGCCAACACTGCAATTTATTTGAAATGGCAAATCAGGCAAAGCAATTTGCTGGAAATGAAGAGGTTCTTTGAACTTTCCTCATTTGAAAAAAGTTTGTGTTTTCTCATCGCATGGGAAGCATCTGCCGCAAAAAAAAGAAAAAAAAAATCTTATAGAAATGTCTATTTCAAGCTTTCATGGAAAAGTACAACATGAGGAATCAAGATGGGCTTTGATTCATGTCTTTATTTCTGTCAATGAGGTGTCAGGGAACACTTTGAATATCTCGGTGTCGAGGAACATGCATTTCAGGCAGTCAATGAAGTCCAGAGTTGTGTCCATGTTCCCATATTACTACCATTATGCCAGGAGCTGTTACTTACATTAAAACCAAGTCAGTTCATGCTTATTGATTACAAACTTGTATTATGATGCACTTCAATCCGCTAGGTCTAAATTCACTTGTGATATATGGGGGTAATACTGTCGAAATGTATCAAAGTGTATCAAGTACTCAATGCATGATTGATAGGCCAAACTACACACAGAGAAAGGTGGAAGTACATGTGTCCATACTAATCCATGTTAGCAGCCCCACCAGTGTTTCAGTGGTCCACACTGTATGTCAACCGTGTGGGATTTGTCAGTGTGTGTGAGTGTTAAGTGTTCATGTGGGGCTCCCTCTATCAATCAGGTAGGGCTGGGCCCTGCTGCTGAAAGGGGGCTACAGCGGGCCACCCATCCAGTCAGGCGCTCTGGGGAGATCCAATGTCCTTAGTGCTTTAATGCGCTCCAGATGTCCCTTCAGCTGAGAGAGAGAGAGAGAGAGAGGTG
>NW_019524968.1:356163-383914 GCF_002814215.2 Seriola lalandi dorsalis | reverse complement strand
GGGGTGGGGTGGGGTGGGTTGTTGATGCACCTGCAGTTTTGTGTTTATTGATAGCTGAAGGGCCGAATCTCCCCATTTAAAACATGACTAATAGCATTTGTTTTTGTCTCAGGAATAAGTGCGTATACTGTCTTTGTCTACTTCCTGCAGTCCGGAGTGGCTTTGTCTTTGTTGCCTGTCTTCTTCCTCTTGCAGGACTTGTATCACATAAAATAAAACAATAAACAGTTACATACATTCATGTATGTGTTGGGAGAGGTATTTAGTTCAAGAAAATCAGGCTCAATACTCCACCTAAAGGATGAAACAAGTAGAAGCACAAAAATGATCCACATGTCATCAGAAAGAAAAAGAAAAATTACAAAACTATTTCCTAGTGTTGACCTTCTGCTGCCCACCCTTTTTTCTTTAGTTCCATTGCCAGCTATAATAAACTGTCATCGGAAGTCTTGACCGCACAGTCTAATATATATTTCTTTTTATACAGTTACCTGTCTACCTAGCTCTTGCATATATTATAAAACTCATTAAGTATTTACTAAAATGTCAACATACACATTGCAACACATCCCCACTTTTGATGTAGGCGGGAAGTTAAAAGAAAAAATTAGAGTCGAAGCACTTTCTAGTTGGTGAAACACATAATGTCTGTATATCTTTATGTCCCAAATGTCACGCTGAGAGGCATGAGAGTTTGAGCAGGAGGGTTCTAGTTTTAATAAATGGTGTTTACCAATCTTTATTTTTTTTCAGTTTTAGCAGAGCTTCCACAGACATTTTTCTTCTATGGCAGTGAACTTTACGTATGGGCTCGTGTATAACTGTGCTGCATTCAGCTTCAATAGAGATTTGGACTTGACACACAGTAATGTTAATCACTGTAACAGCAGGCTACAACTATGTACTGGCACTTCCCCACAAGCTCAGGCAGCTGAGCTAGCTGAGCTACAACGCAGGTAGCCACACAGTAACTCTCTCAAAGGGGCATAAACATGTTTCTAGTGACTCTCAGAGCTCCACCAGCCTTAAGTCTTTCCAGCAGAGAAGAAGAGTCCAACAGTAAACCTCATACTGTCAGACACTGCGTAGCATCGACGCTACAGCTCACACCTCTGCTGCATTCTTTAAAATTTGAGTCTGGCTTTACTCTAATGTCTGGATCATATGTCTGTCTACTGCTGCCACCTTCACTTCCTTATCTCTTTTTTACTTCCAGCATGACCGTGCATTCATTTTCCTCTTTCCCCATGTCCTCCCTCCTGTCTAACCTGCGAACGTCTCTTTCTCTGCCTCTCCTCATCTTCCTTTTTCTCCCTTTCCCTCTCCCACTTTCTCTTTTATTTTGAGCTCTCTACTCACCCCTCTCCCTCCCTCTCCCACTCGTGTCTCTTTACCTCTGCTGTCCACCTCTCTGTCTGTCCTCCCCTGCCACGCATGCTCTATGTCGCTCCCCGTGGCATTTCAGAGGAAATTTAATATGGGTTTGTTTGGTGTTTCCAAGAATTCCATTCAGCTGCCGGCTGTCTTTGCCCCCCGACTCTAAGACAAACAGAGGCCGTCCAGCCAAGAGCAGCAAACACCACTGATGTTGGCCTCACTATTTGGTCTTCACGTTTCATGACGACTCCTGCTCCACTTCATTTTTTTGTTTGTTCCCCTTCTGCCTGACTTCTTTTCCAGATAACTTCAGTTTTGGGTTTACTGCACTTGCGTGTCTGATGTGAAAGTTTGTTTTTGTAAAAGCTTTCCGATGGCAGCCACACAGTGTCAGTTTATGGATTATACCTAAAGAGCGTTGACTTACATTTAACAAGCATTTGAGGGCTTTTACGTCACCTGCTGGGGATGTAAACAAATTCGTACTCCTGATTTGACACATAGATAGGAGTGTCTCCTGAAATAGGGCCCCGAAGGCAGCAGGCGTACCAGACCTTGGTTGTCATGGTTACAATAATTAACACGCAGAGTATATCGGCAGTGGCAGACCTACATTCGTCGTCATGGTTACTATAATAACGGTCATGGCTTGGTTAGGTTTAGGGAAAAATTGTGATTTCGGTTCAAATAAGTACATCCTCAAAATCTTTGTTGCGATGGTTACAATAATAAGAACGTGGTTAACTTTGGTGAAAACTTTGTCATAAACTGCTGCTTTCACATGGGAATCAAACTGTGTCATATCCCTGTGTTTTGTTGGCCCATCGATCAGCCACAACCTCATCCTAACACGGACTTTGTCTCTCTTTATACTACGTCACCACACTTTTCCCTTTGCTCCTGTCGTTATGACTACGGCTACTAGACTTCGCCTAACAACAAAACTTAACTATGGGTCATAATAACCTGCTGAACAGATGACCTATGGGCTCGTTTTTACAGGAGGGCAGTCTCTCATGTATGTTCTGAAGGTACAAACAGTCTCCAAATTTTGCAGTGATATACAGTACTGTGCAAAAGTCTTGTTGTAGACAATTATCTTATATATTCTACATTGGTATGTCAATAGGAAATACCATATATTAGATTTTTTTTTGCAAATACTGGAATATTTCAGTTAGTTATTTGTATGATCTTGAAGAAAGTAACAAAGCAATAGACTGCTTTCAAAATAAGAAGGGAACAGCTGTGTAGGGGAAAGAAAATTAGATGAGGGACAGCCATACTAAAAAGAAGGTGAGGTTACTGAAGAAGTGACCACCATTGCAAGAATGAGCATAGGAACAAAACACACAGTGGTCATCCTGCATCAGAAAGGTCTCTCACAGCAGACAGGTGTTTCTAGATGTGCTATCCAAACTCTTCTGCAGGAGCTCAAAGAAATTGGAAAGTTTGAGGACCAGAAACACAGTGGTCGGTTGAGGAAACAGTGCAGCAGATGAAAGACAAATGAAATGAAGAACTTCTCATTGAAGTTGAAAAATGTCCATCAGCTCATATATGGCAGACACCAGTGTGACCGTGGTACACCCTGCAGTCCACAGAAGTCTGGTCAGAAGTCGTCTTTATGGGAGACTCGCAGCCAAAGAGCAATTCCTCTAATGTGGAAACAAAGCCAAGTGACTCATTTATACACGGCAGCAGGTGCTCTGTACCGATGAGTTCAAGTTTGAAATATTTGGCTGCAAAAGAAGTCAGTTTGTTCTCTAAGGGGATACATGTCTGCAACACTGGAGCGTGGCGGAGGCTCCTTGCAGGTTAGGGGCTACATTTTTTAAATATGGAGCTGGGGATTTGGTCAGAATTACTGGTCTTCTTAATTCTGAGAACTATCCATCATATAATCCCATCAGGGAGGTGTCTGATCAGTCTCAGATTCATTCTACAGCAGGACAACGAGACTAAAAATACAACCAGTCATAAAGAACTATCTTCAGAGACAAGATGAACAATGGGTCCTGCAACAGATGGTCTGATCCCCACAGAGCCCTGTGTCACAGTCTGGGTTCACATGAAGAGATAGAAAACTGTGGCAAGTTTTCCAAGATGCTGGAACAACTTACCTGCCAAGTACCTTAAAAACTGTGAGCAGGTGTACGAGGAGAACTGGTGCTGTTTTAAAGCCAAAAGGGATAAATGACAGAAGATAATCAGAAAATTATATGAAGCAATCTAGATGATTTCTAAAAACTTAAAGTGTAGGCATTCTCCATGTCCAGCACAAATTCAAATATGGATATTGTTGTCACATAAGTTCATACAGATAGAGATAGCTTTGTGTCATACACACACCCTACATAATATATCTCAGCTATACTGAATCACTTGATATCTAAACAATGTCACACACCTTTAGGAGTGTGTAAACAGCAGGATCTTAGGTTTTTTGACACAGATATAGCTTTTAGTTTTTTGCAGCTTTGCTGCAAATAACATAACCAAATAATATATCTTCTCTTATCTCCCTGCTTTGCATGCTCAGTCTGACCTGTCATTACCCTGGCTGGGGTCCTCAGTGCACACTTGTCATACATGCCAGTCTGCTCAGTCATCCTCTGCTTCTGTCTGGCCTGCAGCAGCTCTTTTTAAACAGACTACTGTCTGCCTGTCTGCCTTGTCCCGCCAAGACAAACTCACCAAAACCCCCTCCCCAGCCAGAGCTCTGCTAACACTTAAGTGGCTAACACCACAGACACACATAGACATGCACAAGTGTACACACACACACACACACACACACACACATACACACACACACACATAGAGAGAGAGAGCTGCCCACCTGCTAATCCCCATCTCATTAATCCCCCACCACTCTCCTCAAATATTCCCTTCTGCTGGTCTCACTCTGTGTGTGTGTGTGTGTGTGTGTGTGTGTGTGTGTGTGTGTACTGGTGTTTGTGGGTCACTTTGATTTTGGTTGGATATTTCAAATTTTTGTCTGTACTGACTGAGTGATGAAGTTACACCATTGGTCGGCTGGCCGATCGTTGGAGTTTTCCCATTGGCCATTCCTCTTTCAAAATGATTTGGCACAAACAGTTTCTATTACGTTTACAAGCAGTGTAAGCAAATTAGCCCAGGGACACACTGGCTGCGTGGTGTGTACATGGCGGCTGCGGAACTTCTTGTTTTTCATTTTGGCACACATGTTGAGGGGTTAGAGCGGACTCACTGCCACACGTCTCACTCTCTCGCCACATGAAAAAATATAAATATATATATATAATCATTTTAGCAGCTGCATGTGGAGACAGTGGCATTTTATTGACATTTTGTGTCAAAAATAAATCAGAAATGAATTTATAATTTATTATCCAACATTCTAATAGCCTGATAGAGTTGGCAGTAGCAGCAACAGCAGCTGCCATGCAGTGTGTTCCCGGCGTTAGCGTCTTTGACGCTAGACAACTTATTCAGACCTGTTTTTTCAAAAAGCACCTAGTGATGAATGTCGTTAGGTACTTTTTGGACGAAGCTGAGCTACTTTTCGTAGAAGAGTATTGCACCAGCATTGCCCCACAAGCTTGAACTCGTGCTCTCCTGCAGCAGTAGAGCAGCATCTGTGAAGCGAATGCTGTTTAACATGTAGTCTCAATGTGCTGCGATTCAGTCACTGTTTCATTTTTGTTCCGAAAAACATTTAAATGAGAACAGTTTTATTGTGAATTCAGCTGTATTAAATTACTGTATATGTGAGCACAGAGAGAATGAAAGAAAAACGGCACAGAGAAAATGACCCAAGTAGTGTCCTAAAGTGATGAGCTCTCGTCCTCTACATAGAATTCCCTAGATAGTGAACAGGGAGTAGTGAATGACTGAGTGATTTCAGACACAACCTTTGTGACTTTTTGAGCAGGCTAAAGCTACTTTCAATTGCTAGTAGCAGTTTCAGAATAGTTTTGAACTGTGTCCTCATTTCACAAGGTCGAGCCATATACTAGATTCTGATCTAGCTGATGGCTCAGGAGAGTTCAGGAGAATTCAACTACAAACATCAGCTGAGAACCCCAGGGGGTCTAATAAACACTGTTTGGGATTTTCTCAACAGCTTTTACTGAACTATAGATAATTGCAAACATGTTCAACTATCTGTGTAAAAGGCAGATCCAAGAAAAACAGAAAACATTGTTAGCCGGGGGTCATTTTCTGTTGTTTGTGACTGTGTTGGAGACTCAAATTTCCAAAATAAATATTGCAGCCAGTATTAGAAGATGAAAATTAATGAAGTCCTTTTTTTATTTACAGTAAGGTCATACTAAGGTCATGCAATATAGAATGTAAACCTAAATGTGGCATCTCTTAATATTATCCTGAGCTTCTTTCCCTGAGACAAGTGAACACCTGGACCCACTTACTGTTTTTCAGGGTGTGCATTAGCTGTGTTTCCATAGTAACATCCTGTTAATACAGCCAATCTAGGCCTATTCATTATTTGAATATAAAGACCATATCAGCAAGTTGGGGTGATTGTCAGGGGCATTGAATTGGTTTGCTGACATGCTGTTGTTAGCATGCTTATAGTACTTAGTACTGTAAATGATAGCAGATCATAGTAGACATGTAAACCTTATGTAGCACAGGTAGCAAATATTAGAAATTACATTTACACTACTAATTTTTTCTGTTTTGAGATAATTTTCAATTGCAGTTTTTTATCAAAATAATGGAAACTTAGTGAACATATCTGGCAAGTCACAAACTGCTGATACTGAACAAATAAGCAAAAGGGTGGTTGTTATGAACAAATCAGAAGTTTACGAGTCCTGTGCCTTGAACACCCACCATCTACCCTGACTACCATCCTCTAACTTGTATTTGGTACAAAAAGAAAAAATTGCCACTGAACATAATCTAGGTAGTGACTGTGTTTCTCTGCTAAATGTATTAGGCAAATAAATATGTAGAGCTGAGCCTGATGAGTTGAGTCTAAGATATCAGAGAATAAACCCTGTGGCGCCACCCTCAGGACAAACTTTACAGTCTTTACCAAAATAAAAGTAAAGATGGAAGAATGATCAGGTTCTCCTGTTGATATGGAAAATATACCCCAGTGTTGTAATTTAAGGATGGGTTGTAGCATGCATAACAGCGTTAGGAGAAATTTACAGGCAAGTGCTTAAATATCTATAGTGCATCCATAGAAGCTAGTGCCAGTGTTCGTACACTACAATCTAATATAACCCAATGAGCCTCAAATGACGATAGAGTTGTATTAATAAGTCACTGACACAGTGCCAGAAAAAAAAGTTAGTTGATCAGGTTTATTCACTGCAGGACAATTGTGTTGGAGTAAAAAAAATATACAGGTCTTCATGTTTTCGTTACCAAAGCCTGCTGGTTCCACCAGCTAACATTCCAGTTTATTATGTATTAGTGGAATGTATTTGCTCTGTAGTGATTAGAAACCACGCTGCTGTGAAACTAAAGCAGCTAGCTTGAGAATCACCGGCTGATGATTACATTTTGCTCTGTGCTTGTTTTAAACCTTCTGGCCATTTTCAGAATTCAATTCAAACTGTAATACCTGTTCCACCACATGACCATATAAACTAATTCACTTTATCCTCAGTTCAGTTCAGGAAGCTGAAAAAGTGAATTACTGTTAACTGTGCCACTTCGTCAAGTCAAATGCCTCTGAGTTTGAGTTGTCAGCTACTCTTTTATTCTGTAATGTGTTTAAAGTGAATAAGCCACCCTCTGCTCTGTGTCATTCTGTTGTCAGTCACGTAGCTCTACCCGTAGCTGAAGTTGCTCCGGACTGACATGGATGGCACACACCCGCTGTGATAAGGTATCCGTTTAAAAAAAGAAACCTTGCAGATGCAACGGCAGATAAGGTGCACAATGTATGTGCCAGCAAACATGACACTGGAGGAAGAGGAGGACTGAAGTGTTGGTGTGAGGTGGGGGGGAGCGGGGTTGATTGCATTTCCAATTTCGCCTGAATTTTTCTACCTTCAGCGTTCTGATGTTTATCAGCTTAGCAGACACTCTGCAGACACTCGGCCCTCCACTACCTTTCAACATTAAAATGCCTTAGCTGCTATTCTGGGAGATGGCTGAACGCAGCCGAATGGAACACAAGGAACATGCAAGAGAGCGCTTGTATATACATCACGCTAAAACCTCAATGAATCTCTGGAAGCCTTGAACAAAACATCAGGTCACTTCTCCTCTGTGTTCCCAACCTTGAAACACTGTTAAACAAGACACCATTATGTAATAATAAAGCTATACACCCCAAATGTGCTGAGGACATCAACTAGATGAGAATGTGAAGAAGACCTATCAGGTCGTCTCATGTGATCACCACACCCAACTCCAACCTTAAAAGAAAAGGCTGGAAACATTCTCTATTTTTCTTATTGGGAACAAATCTCATGAAAACACCAAAACCAATAATTAGTTAGTCCATCTCTCAACAATTTCCTACCATTTCCTTCCCTACCCTGTCTGTGGCACTCAGCCCCAAGCCCATTGGTTCTCACCAAAAAACTTGTCATTAATATATTTCAGTTCCAGTTGTAGCTTTTTTGGGCACCGCCTTGGTCTGGATTGACTGGATTGATTGGATTGACTGACACAAAACATGAGGCAGGTGTGGTGGTGATCTCCTGACTTTTCTTTTGACACCACCATGAGGTTAACATTTTTGGTTTTGAGAGAAACTATTGGATGGATTGCTCCGAAATTTGGTTTAGACTTTTCATGTTCCTGTCAGAATGAGCTGTAATAACTTTAGTTTGGCTCTGACTTCTTCATTTAGTGCCACCATAAGGTCAAAATTTGAATTCATCCTGCAATTCCACCTGCAGAACTAATGACATTTCCATCAGCCTCAGCTGTGTTTAGTGCTAATTATCAAATGCTAAACTAAGATGGTGAACATGGTAAACATTATACCTGCTAAACAGAGACTGTCCTTTAAGAACAAGCAATAGGTCATCTGTGCAGCATCTTTTTATGACCTATCGTTAGGTTTTATTGTTAGATGACCTCTAGTGGCCATAGTAATTATGACGGGAGCAAAGGTCAGATGACGTAGTATATGGTGCAAGGAGTAAGGAGGAGAAGGTTGAGGTGGATGGATGGGTCGACAAAACACAGGCGAAAATTTCCTGTGTGAAACCTTTAGTCAGTTAGTGTTATTTTTTTTGGTCCATGACATGTTTATTATTGTAACCATGACGACAAAGGTCCTCTCTAAACTTACACATATTTTAACCCAAACCACAAATCTTTCCTAAACCTAGCGAAGTAGTTTTTGTAACCAAACTGCGACAGTTCCGCAAACTTAACTGCGTGTTTATTATTATCACTATGACAATGAAGAACCAGTATACCTGATACTGGTATGCTTCTATGGGTTGTGTTATTGTAACCATGACAATGAAGGTCCGGGACACCTATTGCTGGCATGTTCTCGTGGGTTTTATCTGAGGGCAGGGACAGGCAACCGATATGGTCGTTTAGGTTAGAGGACTTGTTGGCTAAACATCAGCATTAGCATTAGCATTGTGATTAGCGTAGTGATTTTGAGACATGTGAGCACGGCACGCTGATGTTGGGATTTAATTCACATGACTGCATAATTACAGCCTCACAGACTCAGACTCATAGTCCATTCAGTAATTTTCTAAAACAGCTGAGAACTGTAGTTATTGCAAACAGGAGTAAATGTTTAGCCACAGACTTGGGGCACTATTGAGTATTTAGGGCAGCAGGAAGGTGTATGTGGGACTGAGTCAAAATAAACAGTTCACTGTAATAACTGAACATGTCCTCCAGTACAACAGTGTGACTCATTGATACCTTTTTATATAGTCTTTAGGCTACAGTGGAGCTCAGAGGAAGATACTGGATTTATTGATTTATTGTTATCTCCAGACCTGTCATTTAACGAATGTGGCTTGAGATCCACATACTTCTGATCATCATCTCATCCATGGTTCTCAGAGCCTTTTTGCACCATACAGACGCAGTGCTATTTTTGTTGGTGAAGGGGAGTGCACTGTTGGCACTCTCCACCCACCCCACCCACCCTCTTCCCAGGAGTGTGTGTTCATATGCCTGTATGAGTGTGTGTGTGTGTGTGTTTGTTTTAGGAAATGATGCAGCGCCATTTTGTTTAAATTTATCCACGACAGAGCTGAAACAAAAATAAGTTCACTGAAGCAGGTCCGACAACCATTCGGTCACTGCGTGCCACGTTTGTGCCATGTGTGTGCCGTGTACGTATGTAGCAGAGCATGTCCATGTTCTTCTTCTTATTTTCTATGTGGGAGGATTGAGGAGTGTGCTGCAGCCTACTGGGAGCAAACAAACCTCCACGCTGGCATATTTGAGCCGTAGCCAATGGGAAGCTGTTTTCAAATTAATGAGTGCTCTCTCTGATGTTTTGGTTTTTTTTCACTTTAAGTCAAGAAAGTCGATTTTGCATTAATGTGTTAATCATGTAACACAGTAATCAATCAGAAACTTCAGTTGCAGTTGAGAGCACAGCATCGCAATCATAAACATGCACTGATTTGATTTTTGGCTAGAAATTTGCATCCATCCAAATCAGCACCCTATGGCTATATACAGTATCTATACAGCAGTACCTAACCATATGATGTATATAGGGTGGTAGTTTAAGTAAAACAATTAAAATAAAAAAAAAAAAACATCTATATGTATATTTCTTTTATAATTTTTATTAATTATAATAACATGCATAATAAACACATAAAATTATTAATTTACATTTTTGAATTTTGAATTTCAGTATGAATTGTTGAAACATATTTGTTCTTCATTCCAGTGGCACAATGAAAAGAAAACCACACTTAGTTATAATCTCAACTCAGTGCTTTGTATGAATCAATATCTAAATGAATATAAATAATGAAAGCAGACAGTTAAAGTAAAAACCAATTGTTAGTTAAAGCCCACATTTTGAGAAGGTTTTTTTTTTTAAATTGTTTTAACTAAAAACCATCAAAAGAATAGACATTAATATAAAGTCCTTCTATTTGCTTTCTTTCTAACCTTTATTAGTAAAGTAAAAGAAAAAAGGTTAAAAATCAGGCACAACTTGATACAGATGATTAAAGATGCTACAGTCATTTACCTGCAGCCTGAATATTCTTTTCATCTTGGTCTTATATGTTTAGCCTCTTAATAAAAAATAATAAAAAATAAAATAAAAAGGCTTACCTCATTATAATAATGGCTTTTAGCTATGCTAATAAGGTTATTTGCTCCTGTCCACTGGGAATTACAAAAATTTTTCTACTGTACTGCAATTTCTCCACAATCCATTTTACTTGAGACTTTAATCTAATTTTTAAAAGCAGGAAGGAAGACAATCAAACCGGAATCTGTAATATCCAAACAAACATTTGCATAAACACAAAGAAAACAAGAATCGCAGTCAGACTGGAGCACCGACGCTATTGTCAGCAGTTAGAAAGAAAGAGATGAATCTTGCAAACTGTTACGCCCAGGGGAAATCCTTGTGTCTTCATTATGGCTGTGGGGCATATTTGAATATGTGAAGGACGTTCATTAAGAAGTTCAGTATGAAAGAATAAACTGGAAAGGTTATAAATTTAAATTCAAGCACAAAATGTCATTGGAAACTGATAAGGACGAGTCAGTGAAAGCTTTGGAGTGAAGTCAGCCCAATGAGTGAGAAGAGGGAAACCAAAGGACTAAAATGTTCCACCTGCTAAGCTGCTGAACGGTGAAGTTGTCTCATGAAGATTTAACCTTGCAAAGCTGTAAACAAATTCTGAGCATTGCAATTTGTTTATAACCTACTCTAGCTTGTGATCATCTAATTAATTAGTCCTTATTCAATAGCTAACTGAGGTAACACAACATTCTCTGCAAATTGTATGTGGGTGTGTTGCTTTTTGCTCAGCCATGCGGTGACCACAGGGGCACTCACTTTTTCTTTGTGGATCTTATTTCAACAGCACAACATCTCGCTCCAAATACCCACCTGCAATATTTGCAATAAGGTAACACTGAGAAAACTTCCAGAGCACTGGAGAGACAGAAAATCATACAAACTTCTTCTTCCCTTAACCCTCGAGACGAAATCTTTCATACAACATCCTACATTAATCCACCATGCCTCGCCACTTTCACTGCGATCCTGCTGAACCCGGACTTAACAATGTTCTCAACAATGCTGAAACGTCCTTCACCGAGCTTCAAATCCATGCCTTATCTATCTTGTGGGTGAGGATGAGTCCAATCAACAAGAGCAGATGAATAAATGATACTAGTATGAATTGTAAGTGTGGGTTGGTGAGGGGCAGGGTGTTGCGAGGTTGGGCGGAGGGAGGGCTGCTGGCTCAGGTTAATGAGGTGGTCTGGGAGTGTGGACTGGGTCCTGAGTATGTGCGGAGCTCTCTTTAGCCTCGGGGTTATTTGTAGCCCTAAGACCACTGGTGAGACTATCTTTGCCTCTGGCTGTGAATGCACTCACGCCGCTGAGTGTATGTGTGTGTGTAGAGACGCATGTGTGCTTGTGTGTAAGGGCAAGACACAGTATGTGTGTGATATTGCCCTCAGGATGACACTGGTTGAAGCTTTGCTATCTCTGTGTTTAGTGTTGGCATTTGTGCATTAATATACAGTACATGCCTGTGTTTGCATGTATGCCCATTCCCGAGTGTGTGTGGGGTGTTTGCGCTCTGATCTGTGTGTTTTCCGATTTCTGTGTTGAGTCCGACCACAAATGTGTAAACAGGGGGGGCCCCCCCTCCGCTGCCCCAGTCTCATTACCATTCCGCACTTCCCTCCACCAGTTTACTCAACGCCATCAAGGCCTTGCCTCCTGGTGTTTGCATTGTAAATCAGGCCTGACAATAAGGCGATGATTAGATCCTACTCATATTCAAAAACACCTGATTTATTTATTCATCTTCCTCTCTTGCAGGGCATCAAGATGCATAATTTCTGACCAAGGTGACATACCCACTTCCAAATGTTATTCATTGCATCTGCAGGTCAACCCTCTTAAACCAGCAAACTCAAACAGGACAGATTAAATGAGATTTTGATAGGGAAATGTGCAAATGACAGCGCATCCACAGAAAGCACGGTTTCCTGCTCCCCTGCATGCACGTGATATCAGATCAGGTGTCAGGTATCTGTCATGGCTCCAACATGCGGAGAGTGGATGTGACTCTGGCTTTGGGTGTAAAACTGCGATACGGTGTCTCTTTTTTCATGAATATCCTCAACATACAGTATTATTCATGGAACACTTCAGGATTCTGAGAAGCAGATCAAATCGATCAATAGTTAAGTCAGATCTGCGTTTGCAGTTTGTTGTTGTGGTTTTTAAGAAATTGGCATCATGGGGATTGAGCTAATTTGTCTCAGAATTGCAGACTGCCCTTGTAGAATTATTTCATTATTTTTTCCTGAGCAATTCTGTGGGTAATGAAAGCAAATAGGAAGACTTGCATGTGATTTCGAGAGGCTTTTACTAGTTTGTTGAAAACAGCATGGTGAATTTTGGATTACACTAAGAAGAGCTTTTGTTGATAATCAATACTAAGTGAAGTTAATAAGTGTGTACATAAATATCAGTTTAATCTCAACAACTGTTGGATGAATTGTCATGAAATTGGTTCATATGGTGCCAAAAGAATGAATCCTGATTACTCCGGTGATCGCACAGCCACCAGCCCGAGGTGGACATTTGTGGTTTTGAGTAAAATGTCCAATAACTACTGGATGGATTCCCATGAAAGTTGCTTCAGGCATTCATGGTCCCCTCAGGATGAAGTGTAATCACTTTGGTGATCCCATAAAAGTGCACTCCACACATCTAGCATTGCACTTCTGTCACTCTGTCGAACTTGCAGTGCACAGTTTAAAGTTCCTCTCCAGATGTGTTTTAAACTATGTAAAAATACTCTGCTATGATTAATATTTTGTGTAACATGGTTTTCCCACATAAAATGTGAGGAAGAATGGAAAACTGGGACTGGAAGCTTATCATTATCAAGTTAGAGGAGGAACCATCAGAGAGACTCAACCACAAGTTTGTTGTGGAACAAAATCCACAACGAGCAGACATATTAGAACGGTTAGCGCAGTTAGCATTTTTCATTTGTTTATGTTGTTTGTTAGCTTGTAACTGGCAGTGGCTGACACAGTGTTAGTGGTTGCGCTAATTCAAACTCTTGCTCTCTGCACTAACAATGATGTATGAATCCCTGGCTGTCTGAATCCATTTTTATGAGACTGTCATGGGTTCACTGCAGTTCCAAGGTGGAAATACACTGTAATGGTGTTGAATGATTAAAATATTCCTTGTCAAAACTTAGTGCCTACATTACCCTGAATACAACTGGACTGCTGATGTTTTGGATGGCGGTTTGGGTGTGTTATACTAGTAGCACCTAATAGGCTGTAAACATCATCATACGACATTACCTCCATGCCAACTGTCACGTATCTTTGGTTTGGTAGTGAGTGCAGTGAGTTGAAGTGGGCTATAAAAATCAAGATATAACAGTCTCAGTCTCAAACATCCAACTCAAAAACATAATTATTTTCATTTCATTTTCTTTTTTTTTTCTTTTTCTTTTAATCCATTACCTGCTCCAAAACTTGTGTGACTATGTCTGCCCTGTCACCTTTGTTCACTACTTTACTACTGTGATTTTGCAGGAAGTGAAGTGTTGATAAATCCACTTGAGAGAGGATCACATCTTTTATCTACCACGCCTGCTTTTAATGATCTGGTGCCAAACCCCTGCCAGGTCACGATCTAGATTGCAAGGCATGTGCTCCATGATGCTGCTCTCTGTGTTTAAATAAGGAGGGTCTGCTATCCTTTTCTTTTTTTTTTCTTTTTTTTTATCACCTTGGCTTGCACCAGGAAGCATTCCCATTTCACATTTAATAAAAGTTCAACACTGTACAATGAATTCACCTTCAAACCAAAGGCAGACAAGGTTGAAGTGTGGTGGCCAGAGGCAGGCAGTGATCACATCATATGTAACCAGATATGGATTTTCATTTCAGTTGCTTGGTGGTACACGGAGTGAAACTGCAGCTACACTACTGACTAACCTTACATCAGTGCAGCAGAGGCCCATTCTCTGCCTGAGAATTGCTGGAAAATTGAATGCTGAATAGAAGCGTTTCTTACTGCACAGAATCCGATGAAAGAGCGCGAGTGCCTCCAATCCAAATTCATAAAACCCTTTGATGTTTGTTGGAATAATTTTATGCCTACTTCTCATTTTCCATTTTATGCTTGCTTTTGAATTTTGATTGCGACTACAGGCATTTTTCAATTGATATGCATTATGAACACTGTAATAATTCAAAGGCCTTTGTTGAGGAACAAACATGTCATTTGTCCTCAAAATGAATTTTACGACTTATTGTGTAACTGTACACCTTTGGTGAGTTCAGAGAGCGCGGTTGTGGGATGGTTATTGTCTCCTTTTGCAAGATGTCTTTAAAAGAGAGATTTGTACTTTTAGTTTTCTGGGGTGCGTTTCATTTCACTGTTGAAATTAAATGTCTTGTTTGTTGGTTGTTCTTGCAGAGTTCCTGTCTGTTCTTGTACGTACATTCACACTTCAGCAGCCGTGGTATGGCATGTGCTTGTGCATGTTACATGTCCCTGTGTGTTTATTTATGGATGCACGATTGCCTCCTCAAATTTGGCGTTTGGTGGCTCATTCCTTCGAGGGACGGCGAAACTTGAGAGGCCGCCTAAAATACTGTGCAGTAATTGGAATTGCTTTATCTTCAGTCTCATCAATTAATGTGCAATTTTCCATTTAATCACTAACACGCTCGCTGCATTTGCAATTAAAATGAGGACTGATAACAGAGAAGATGCCTTTCAGCTGATACCAGTTGGAATGAGAAGAGAAACCAGGAGACGCAATCAGTACACAAAATGACTCGCAGAGACATGCACATGGCACACAAACAAATGTGAACACACACAGGGCAAACAGTCATGCTCGTATAATGCCGCGCTGAATACATACACGCGCAAGCATACACGGCACACACAGACACAGTATTACACGATAAAACATGCAGATTTGCAGCTAAAACCCCAAATTAGAACTCATCAATGAAACTAAACCGGCATTTAACATCACAGCGTTGGCAGCATCGGCGGGTTCAGATGCCACTCACTCTCAGTCGGGTCTCAGCCGGTTTGTCTTGTCACTGACTTTTCCAGGCAGAGACATTGCCAGGTTTCTGGGTCTCAGTGAGGGATGAGCTCACTGTCTGCAAACGCATGTCATGTATTATCCTGATTCGGAAGAAGGGGATGAGATGTTTGCATCACTTCCTGTCTGGCAACAGGAATCTGAAATTTACCTAAAGAGAGTCTCTTTATTCAAGGAGCGTGGGGCTCAACACACAGATATGAGGATATAGCAGGAGCATACAACAGGGGTTTTTAAAGCATTGAAAGCAGGAGGGGCTGTGTAACACTGCTGTGGTGTTCATACTTAGCAGAATTAACCACACAATCACATTTATGTTCCTAATACTCCTTGCATTTATTGTAAGCTCATTGTATGTTATGGTATATTTTCATTTTGTATGATTTCCCCTCTGATATTCAGGTAAATCTTTTTTTTAGATCCTTGCATGGTGTTCTTCTAAAACTTATTATATGATATTTATAGTTTCTTTTCATCAGACCAGAACCTCACAACTCAGAATCACATACTGCAAATCCCCGGCTTTAGCGGTCAGGCGGATTTACAGCACATTTTTTATATCCTGAGGCGGCAGCTCTGAACGGATGTTGCAACCAGCGCAGAGATTTTGCTCAGATGTTCCAGTTCCATTTCACTAGCTTATAATCAAGCGTTTTCCTCCAGGTCAATACTGTTCAGTCCATGTGCACCAGTCCATTGTAATTGCTGCCTGTCTTTCATGACCACACAAGGATTTATGTGGCATTATGAGGCGTTTTTCCAATAAGTGCAGTAGCTCAAGGTATCCAGTGAACTTTTGGAATTTGAAGAAATATTCATTTGACAATCCGCATCAGTGTTTAAGGCACCGAACTGAACTTTGTAGTGTCTGTATCAGTCAGTTTGTGAGATCAGGGATTAGATTTATTTTTCACTCAAGTAAAATTTGATAAATAAAAGGTTAAAAAAGTTTACCCTCACATTTATCAAAACACCCCTTCCGCCCCTCAGGTCAAATAGGTAATTTACAAGACATTTTCATGCAGCGTATACACGTAGGTTAGATGTAGCTTCAGGATGGAGCACCTGCTGTGCTTGCCTATACTAAGTTGGGGCGATGGTAGGGGTCTGTGCATGTGTGTGTGTGAGTTGGTGTGTGTAACACAATTAGCTCCTTCAGTGGGGGTGGGGGCGATGGTTACAGCGGCATTCCACAGGGTACGGTCCTCAGCCCTGTGGGGTTCCAGCCAATAGCAATTAGCCCACCAACAAGAGCCCTAATTAGCCCTCTTGATTGGCTTGGTAACGGCGGAAAAACACAACAACACCAGCAGCTAGCACATCCAGACAACCAAGGTGACTCCGCCATGATGCGTTACTTTAAAAGCCAGCTGTAATTAGTAAACAAGCATAGCTGTCTGTAATTGGTAAACAAGTAGTCGGGTTTGTTTGTGGTGTCATTATGAACCTGCTGGTATGTAAAAAATGTCTGTAAAGGGCTCCATGATTGAGTTTGTGTTGCTTTGTTTTCTTTCGGCTCAGTAGCTGCTTGTAGATCACCCAGTATTAATACATCATCCCAGCTCTATGCAACACATGCAGAGGGAGACTGAGGGGACACAGAGCAAAAGAAAATAAATTAGTAAACGGAGAAGAGGAAAAGAAGTGGGAGAGGGGAGAGTGAGTTAGATGCTGTGTGAGAATCCCATCTCCTATTATTTAATTATAGCAGCACCTGGTGGCTGCTGCTATAATAGAATTTACAATCACTGCTTGCACTGGATTCATGTTTTCTCTCTTCGTTTTTTCCCCCTGTGTTTCTTTCCTAGTCTCAATGTGAAGCTATCCCATGATGCAACATGTGTCCCCAGCACCTGCAGTGACAATGATGGCCACCCAGAGTGTTCCTCCACCATCGTACCAGGAGAGCCAACAGGTCAGGGGTTTACCTCAGTGCTTCACATACCAACTCATCCTATAGCAGCACCACACGAATGAACCATATGGGTCTTCTAACACAGGCATACTATTTTCCTCCAAAGTTACTGTTTGGGTTATTTCAGTAGATTCTTCTTTGTTAGGCTCAATTGGACAAAAGATGATGTCAATTCTGACTTAAGCGATCAAATAATAAGATCAGAATGTGGTGGTGGTGGTTAATTAGGTGAAGCAGATTAGCACTGAGTGGCAAAATCTTGATTATCGTCATGTCGTTATCTTCATTATTGTCATGATTATTGTGCTTAAAATCGGAAAGCAAGTTTCCAGGTGATTTCAATTACTCACTCAACCAATATTTTTTGAGCAAGAAACCACTGAATCAATGATTCCTGCTCTTTCCAACTAGTAATGTCATGATTAGTAGTTGGTTAAGATGATACAAATATAATTGTTAAGTCTAAAAATTGTTTTTTTCTCTTTTTATGGGAGATAATAATGATGACATGGTAGCATTAAATATTACTTTATTAAAGTGGATTATTTAGTATAATAATAACTATAACAGTTTTCTCTTTTAAATAGTCTTATTAAAATATTTAGAAAAATGTTGAGGTAACTGAGTTTGTACATTTGATGAAGGATTTTATATGCTATATGGCCTACACATAAACAAATATATATTCTTTGCCAAAAAGACAAACGATACATCTGATGTGACTAATGTTTCGGGTCAACTAGACCCCAGACAGGTCCCACTCCCTTTTTGGTAACTGTTATAAAACTCTTATTAGGCACTTGGGAGGGGTTGTGCTATGTAAAAGGTTGTGTCAACACCAATCACAGATACAGAGTACATGAACATCCATTGTATTTAACCAGGTTTTGTAGCTGAGGTCCCTGTATGATGCTGTAATGGACAAATGTCATCAGTTCAAAATCATGTTTATGGTGATAAAATGATGTTTTTAGAGCAAACAACACATCAGGGTTAAATACAGTAAAGCTACAATAATGTCACAATGGATAAGGAAAATTTTCTACAGGAATATTAAAGGAATATTATTGTAATAAAACATTACAGCTGTATTAATCTAGTATCATAGTAATACCTTTTATAATTATAATGTTATAATGAACACATGAGTGCGACAGTGAAACATACTGATCTCAAAGTGTAAGAATAAAAGGACAATTCTGAAGCCTGCAGTGTTCAGCACAGCACGTGATGCCACCAACAGGTCAGTGTAATTAACTGTGGCTGGACACAGGCTTTGTCTCACACCACAGACCATCCCGTGGAGGTGAAGCAGAGCAGGTTCATCTGACCGTCTAACCCTCCTCCTTGTCCACACCACCTCTGTCTGCTTTCGCCCAGAGGATTAGTGCCAGGGGAGAGCTCCCGAGCTGCAAGTGTGCGCGCTTGGCAAATGCAAATGAGAGCTAGTTAAGTGTGAAGAAGCTAATTTATTTTCCATTTGGTGCTTGGATTAAGACTTGAAGCTTCCTCCCACCCCACCCTGACTCAAAAAAAAAAAAGGCAGGGGGGAAATGGGGGTTGTTAGACTCATTTCCTCAGAGAGAAGGAATGAGAGAGAGAGGAAAGTGGGGTAAAGGATAAGGACGACAATGGGTCGTGTTTGTAAAGCATGTCACTCCTCTGCCCACCCCAAAGCACAAATTACACCAGAGGAAGTTAACAGATTCTCTAATGAGTCCAAGTTGAACCCCACCACCGCCACCACCACCGACACCACCGACACCAGTGGTCTTTTGGTTTTCACATAATCACTTACTGTTCTGTTGTTATAAAATGAATATTTACGCTATCATTTAACTGGAATCTATCTATGACCTGAGCGTGCCTTGTTCAGTGACTTAATCCGTCCTGTGTGATTCATTTTGCGTAACAGCTTCATTACAAGGCTACTGACCTGTTTAGCAATATTTATTCATTCCAGCTTCAGCCTCATTTGCAGTCTGTGTTGCACCTTAATGCTTTTTGAAAAGTGATTAAAAAATTACCTGACAAGCAGCCGCATGCTCAGGAGATAACCCTGTGATCATGTGACACTCACGCTTAAGCTAATTAAAAGCAAATCTTTTGCGATTCTGGTCCAGTCAGTTTAGACCATTATAGGTGAGATGAATACACTGAAACACATTCATTTCTTGAATTTATGTTTAATTTTGATTTGCACCAACATTTGATTTGTTCAGATGTAATGTGATTTTTTGTTTTGTTTTAAGCCATGTAGTAACTTGGTTTTAGGGATAATAATGTGGGTCCAGATTGAAATGTCTCAACAACTACTCAGATCGTTCACTATGAAATTTGGTGCAGATACTCATAGTGTCTAAGTGCTCATGCACAAGTGCTGTCTCAAAGATACCAAAGCTCTTCACTCTCACCTGCTTCAACTGAAAACCACTATACTATAATAAACTACTAACTAATAAAACTATAATAATGATGTTATATTTAAAAAGCTTTTTGAAAGTAATTTCGTGATTTTTTCTTTTTAAATTTCTTTTATCCCCAGATGACGGGTACCACTCAGCAGAACACTAAGACCCCACAGGTCCATATCCCAGCAGCCACCGCAACAGGAAATACCTCTGTCAGTGTGACCCTTGACCCTCAGGCCCAGCTTGAGTCTGACAAAAGAGCCGTTTACAGGTTGGTTCAATCTCCCGTGAGACGTTTATGTGTTATTGTAGGGTCTGTCCGCCTGTCTTGAACAATGCACGTCCCAGTTAACATAGAGCACTTATTTTGGTGGACACAGCAGTTAAACACCATTTTCTTTATGCAGCTGTTAATCACTTTGCCTCTTGGTAAACAAATGTCACTATTTGGCCTAATATTTGTCAGTCTAACTTCAGTAATAGGCACTATACCGCCCCTGAGTTTCCCTTCACTCGTTCCTCCTTTGAAATAATTATTGCATTTTCTCTCTAGCCTCATGCTGTGCTTTAAGAAATTGTAGCAAATTGACTTGATGTGCTGCTCGCCAGTGAAGGCCACAAGCAGTAGTGCTGTTTTTAATGTGTTCTCTTAAACTAGCCATGACATAAAAGCTTTTGAAAATTGTACTTTGAAGGGTGCATCCTTCAATTTTCACTTAGTATCGTTCTTAAACCAAAGAGCACCTTCAGTAAATGCGTTCACTCATCAAAGGCGAGCAGAAGCACCCTCGATTTCCTCTTTGAATTTAATAAATTGACTTTAAAATAAATGTATGATACAGCAGCAGCAGTCTGGCTGTTTCTCTGACTTCTGCACAGTGTGTACTCACTCTAGGCTCTTGACTCCGTCATTATTAGGCTGAGACAATGAACGAATGAATGACTTTTCAAGTGCTTTCCAGTATTGTAGTGGATTACATCTAACCATGTAGGCTAAAAAAAAAAACAAACAAAAAACAGAAAAATACCTAAACCACAAAATACTGCCATTGAGATTTTACTGGGCGAACAGAGTTGTTTTGTGTAAGGTTTCCGCATGACTCCAGACTTTAATTGTAAAACATAATTTATTTCTCTTTCACGCCAACAGTCATTTTCAAAGGTAAGCATCACTCTTCAAGTCATAGAGACTTCATCAACAGGTTTCGGTCACTCAATATAAAAATGAACCATACTGAGACAGTCTCGTTCCAGACCATCTATCAAAAGCACTGTGTAAATTTTGAAATAAGTTTTTGTCATTACTAAAAATATGATTGTATATTAGTGCACTTTCTTTACTTTAAAATCAATTAGCACTAAGCTCTGAGTAAAAGCATTGTGAAATGTTGTCTGTTAATCTCCACTCTGAACTGTAAAGAAGATTTTTTTCACCACTTTTTTTTTTCTTTATTTTGTTTTCTTTATTTTAAGATGTTTACAGATCACGCAGCTGGTATTTATTCCAAATTTTGTTCCTTTATTTAACATGTAGAAGCCCTCGAAGGCAGCACCGTGTTAGGTGTAGAAAATCACTGCTGGGTGAAACGCAAAACACCAGTAAAATTCTTTTTTTTTAAAGACACCTCACTCCTCTCTCAGCTTATCACTAGAATATTGATGCACTCTTATAATGAGCTTGTATTATCTATTTATGAAGTAAATTATTCAAAATACAGACATTTTTAATCGTACTGGGTGATCTCCTGGTGTAGGCAGCACACCAACAACTAACTAGGTTTGTTGAGCCAAGGTGCCATGCGCTGCCTGGTGCCGCCTGTAAAGTAACGATGACACTGCAGACTGTGCTGGGCCGCCTGTCCCGGCTCCTCGGGTCCCACCCGCGGGTATCCGCCACTGCTGTCTGAGGTAGCGCGAGCCCCCATGCTCAGGCCTGAGGCGAGCTCCTGTAAAGTCCTTAGCAGCTCCTCTGAGATACAAGGCTGCCTTTGATGTGAGCAGCCATGTTTGAAACAGCTTGGTGTGGTGGTTGGGGGTGGGGTGGAGGAGCGGTCCAAATCAGTAAATCAGCCCCTCTTCCACTTGCACATGGGGTTTTTTCAACCTCCACTTTCCTCCTCTTCCCCCCACTAAACCGCATATGGAGGAGAGTAAAGAAGAAGCTCTCAGCAGCAACAAAACACAACAAGAATGACTGCAGCAAAGACATACAGACCTCATTATTTAGAAGTGTATTTAAATGTGCTCTCAGCTCTGCAGTTCTCTTGTTGTTTTCTATAGAGAATACATTAATGTTAATAATGCTAATGTACTTTATTAGTTGCTTTTTTGGAGTGCCTCTATAAGAGCCGAGATCTGTCTTTCCATTTTTCAGTGTGTTAATTAATGTGGAACAGTTTTTAACATGCACAGTAGAAGATGAGAAACAGCTCTGTCCAAAGTGGGAAAGAAAATGCCGTCCAGCACCTCTAAAGCTGAGCAATGAACACATAGCTCATTTGTCTACAAATAGAAATGTAAAGATTAAAAATGTATTGCAGTTGTAGACAATATATGATATATATTGCCTATAATATATATACAATATAATGGATGTGTTGACAAAATATAAGACTTTTACACAGGAGACTGCTGTTCTTTTCCAAATGTGAAATGTGAAATGTCATTTATCCATCACCATTGCACTACCTTAACTGCTTACGCATGTAATTGTAACCATGACAACAAAGGTCTGCTACCCTTACTTATTTCAACCCCAACGGCAATCTTTTCTTCGACCTGACCAAGTAGGTTTTGTGCGTAAACCATTCTGTGACTATTTATTATTGTTACCATGACGACTAAGGTCCGTTACACCTGCCGCACAACAGCAGAAACACTTTAATTCAACCATTAACAAAGCAAGCTGCTGTTAATTGTGTGTGTAGATGATCTCTCATTTAAATGAGTCTTTTTTTTACCTCTTTAAAGCACCATAGGTTGCTGTAACTCTGTTAGCACATACATGTTGATGGTAAAACTGAAATCTGCACTCAACTAAAGGGCCAAAACATTTTCATTTTCATAAAACAATACTCGAAGAAAAGAATTTGAAGCCTACAGGCCTTCATCTCGATTGTTGGTAAAACTACACTGGCTCTATCTGATCATGCTAGAAAGATATGGTCCATGGTTGCAGTAGCCTTTGCAGGATTCTATTTCATAGTACGCACAAGGGGTCTGCTTGTAAGCTACCCTCAGGTTTCCCCACGCGCACATACATTATGTTTGCTCATCGAATGAGTGAGCGAGCAAGAGAGAGAGAGATTGATTGGCGTTTTTTAGCCTTAAAGTTACGACACAACACGTCCATAAAATTCTATTAGTTTAACACATAAAAAAAAAAAAAAAACAGCCAGCTAAATAATAGGCTATAATATGCTATTAATGTATATACTAGGGCTATATTGAATATCCCTGATGAATTTAAAGTAAAAGTCGGCATTAAGCAATGCATTCCCTCCTAACTAACCATTAACAATAGTAATACCAATACGCAACAGCACGACCAAACCAAGCTACAATAAACAAGTAGAAAACCACACAAGACAAAGAAAATAAAATGAAATCGTATTCCTGCCTATTTGAAGTTCATTCTCAGTCTGCCCGTTCCATCAAACTCTGCATCAATTCCAGTATCATGATGGATGTACATCAGTGCTCCACATCTGCAGTGTCATCATTCGGCATCAAAGCACCAAACTCTTCCCTACCTCCCGCTCTCTTCTTGAATATAGTCTCATAACAGGTTCTCCAGTTGTCACAATTTTATTTTCAAGATAGGTTGTTAAAAAAAACAAACAAAATCATTGAAATAAATATAGGCACAGTGTGCACAGGATTACGGCTGCTGATGCCACTGCATGGTTGGACTAACCCTTCTGTCCAAGTATTTGACCCAATTCCTCCTCAGGGCCACAACCTTGCATGTTAGCTTCCACCTGTTCTGTGTTGTTGTCCTCCAGACCCACCCAAGATATTATACTGCTGTTTTCACATGCTGAGTAGTACCAGAGGAAGTTGAGAAAAGAGATGGCGAACAGAATCATTTCCTGTAACTGTGTCACATGGTTTTGCCTCCAACCCGCCCCTTTAGGAGACCAGTGGGAGGTCTGAGTGTATTCACTCCAATGGGAGACGTGAACGGGATCACAGTTTATGATAAATATTGGATCACAAGCCACAGATCTTCTGCACATTCTGACACTACTCTGGCATTTTTAAGACAGACAGATCAGGAGAAAATTAATTTTATACGAGACACATCTCTGTCTCAGCAACACACTCTCGCAAGATCTGGCAACACAGATCTCTCTTCTCTCTGTTGGTTCTGGTCTGGTTTCACTGCTGCAGTGCTGCAATGTTGTTGCTTTCCAACCGGATAAACTTATACATGAAAAATCTATTAAAAGGTAAAACTAAAATAAAACTAAATAATACTATTAATGTCATTATTATTTAACTTTTTTTGGACGGAAAACAGAGTATTATTAGACTGATATGAACTTGTACTGGGCTGATCAGATATTAAGCTAGCAGTTGTATTGTAATGCCCAAGCTAGGCCGTAATAACAGAAAAAAAATATCTGTCTTTTCTTTCCCATCTAATGCAGTCTGGATAAGGTTTGATATTGATATTAGCTACTGTCACATTTCATACCAGTTGCATAATCCCGAATGAGCTAGCTAGTGTCATTTGGCAACTTAGGAGACAGAAAGTGTTACACTATTTCATACCATTGGCACTGCTTGTAATGTATCGTCTTTGTCATAGAGTAGCTTTCGTGGTACTAACCATAACAAGTCAACTTCATTTCATATGTCAAATTGGTGGAATGGCCCTTTAACTACAGAATTTGTAACATGAAGTGGCATAAAGTGGCAAATATCTGTCTACTAAGCAGCCGTTTAAAGAGTATCATTTAGTTTTAAGGCAAAAACAGCTGTATATTATCAGTGTCTTTATGTGACACAACAGGGGCATCAGGGTAGAGAAATAAGATGGGAAGTTGAGTTACTTCCCAGTTAAATCACGCTATGGAGAATATAGAGCCAGCTGAGTCTGTAAATGCGTGTGATGGCCAATTAAAATGTTGTGATCAACAGTGTCAGAGGCAGCGCTGAGCTCAGGGAGCAACAGGAGCTGAGGGTTCACCAGTGTGTGCTGTTAAATGTGATTATTTGTAGCTCTTAAGTGAAATCCGTGCTGCTCTGTATTCAGAGGAGGAAGAGTAGGGTAGAATTTGGGAATTATTTTTGTCCGTGCAAGGAGCTAATGCCTAAACACACCTTGTTACCTTGTTATAAACGCAATTAAATTTGACTTCACAAGTCACTGTCTCCCACAGTGAGTGGAATTATGCAAAAAGACACAAATAGCACTCGTATTTTAATAGAAGTCTGATCTGCCAGTGTTCCTGCCTGTACACAGTGCTCATATGGGGGCTGTAGACTTTGAAAAGAGTAAAGCATGGAGAATCAGTATCTCTGCCATTTTTCTTTAATTATTCTGCTCAGGAAGTGTGTGTGTGTGGGCTTTAATGTTTCTTTTCACTAATTGCTAGAATGCCAACTTCATGAGGAGATGTGTGGTTTCCTCTATCCCTCTCTCTGTCTCTCTGCCTACTTTGTTATTAGCAGCGGAGTAAATGTGTGATAGGGTAATTAGCCTAATGAGTTGTGGCATTTACTATAAAGATCCTTCTGGATTCTCTGCATCTTATTAAAAAGCCGGTGAGGGTTTTGTTTTTCAGGTTTGCGGATGTAGTGCTCACAGCTGATGGAAGCCGATTCGGCTCATAGATGGAAACATGCACTTAATTGAAAGAGACATCATAATAGACCTTTTTTAAAAAACAGAAATGTCCTTGTGATGCTCAGAAACAACTCCAGTAGAAGAGCTTTATTTACTAGAACATGCTGTTTTAAGGTCGCACTTTCATGAGTTTGTTTGAGTTAACTGTTCACTTGCTTTACATGGAGAGAACTTAGGGAAACAGTTATGAACAGTAAGTGTATTTTTTACAAGTCCTCATGGGCAGAAATACACATCTTCTTTATACAGGAAGAGCCATATTCACAAAGTTTCCAAGGACCTAAGCACTATTCAAGAATATTCTCAGTCAGGAATAAAAGGCACAATCTGCTCTTCAGATTTATTTCTTACAAGAACTTACTCATCATCCTCTACTTGGCTTAAGAAGCAGTTGTTCATGATATGTAACATGTTTCGTTTGCATCAGTGGAAGAAATCAGCAATAAAATTGGATTTATTCTGTGTTTTGACAGTGTTGGGATCCTCTCACAAAGAATCCAGTATTGTAGCGCAGAGCCCTGTATGGTGCATATTTTCATTCACTCCTCTCCATAGTGGGTCTTTGCTGAAAGCCTCTCTCATGCCAGCCTGGGTGTTTTGCATTGAGACTGGATTTAAAGGTTTGTGTGTATTTGTAGGAGGGTTAACACGCTGTCATGCTAACAGTCACCAAACTACAAGAGATACAAGAATTTATTCAGCCCATGTTTATGCTCGCGTATGTGCTTGTTGTTAATGGCATGAAAGAAGCGAAAACTTGAAGACCGCTCGTGTCGTACACACAACAGGAGGGAGTGCTTTTAATTTGACACATCCAAGGACAGTATTGGCCACATTTGTGCTTTTCCTTGTGTGTTTGCTTGCCTCTGTAATGCACCATAAAGTCTGTTTATCCTCACTGCCACAATGCATCAATGCATCCTCGACCACTGCGCTGCTCCTCCAGCGGCGCGAACACTCTAGCCGTCTGACGGGCTTAAAACAGGCCATGCCTCCGCCATTTAGCGGGTCAGCGTGTGTTGGTGCTCAGTCGCTGCTGAATGCAGGAAACTGTGTCCAAGCTCAAGTGGTTTTATTGGCTGTTTCTCTCAGATACCCATTTTTATGAGTTCCCTCACCGCTTGACTTTGGATGAGAAAGCCCACAGATTTCTTTCCTTGTTTTTTTTTTTTTTTTTTTCATTTTTTTTATTTTTTATTGTTATTATTTTTATTTGGGAAACTTAGTAATCCGTGCTAGGTTATCTGTTCTGTTCTTGGCACAAGAGCGGCCTACAGAAAACATAGAGGGGAACAGCTGCCAGTAATACCTTTGGAAATACAACAGACTAGTGATGTGTTTGTGAGGTTTTCAGGCTGTATACAGCCTGAAAGGAATACCTGCAGACACTAGTCATGCCTAAAAAGCTGCTAGATGCTAGAAATGACTAAATATAGCACAGAACTCTTTGTACTACAGATGCAAATACAACTTTTGGACTACATATATATATATATATATATATATATACTGTATATATATATATATATATATTTATGGATACATATACATGTATGTATATGCAATCTTCCAGAGGCTTCAGCTTCAGAGAAACAAAACCCCAAGTTAAGTTCAGAATGAGACATGAGAATGAAAAGGCGAGTTTGAAAAGTAGAGAAAAGAAGACAGGTTTTATTCAGATTGTGCCGCGGGTTCTTTGTGTGTGCTTGTGCACACGTGTACAGTACGTGTGTGTGTGTCTGCGTACCCAACCCTGCACATAGGGTGTGCTTCAGACATGTAGCCTGGGGAAACGGGGGCCTTGTTGGGAGCAAAAGCAGCAGGACTCCACCACGAACCAGCTTCTAATATACGCGGGTACAGCAGGCCTGATTAGCTGGCAAACAGTGGGGAGCAGCAAAAGGGGGGGTGGGGG
>NW_019524968.1:354777-356143 GCF_002814215.2 Seriola lalandi dorsalis | reverse complement strand
GGGGGGGGGGGGGGGGGGGGGGGGACTCCATCTCTCTCTCTCCAACTCACACACACATTCACATAAACACATACCTTCAAATCCCCACCCCCACCCCTTTCTGTACCCCCTTGGTGGCCTGCCAGATTATTGCGAAAACAGGCAAACATGACTTGTTCCTTAGATGACTGTGCTGCTTTGATTTGAGCTTGTTTTCATGCACACCTCTGCATCTGCAGGTTTAACATTTTGTTGTCGTTGAGAGAAAACCTTATGAATCCAATTTTAGTGATGAAACTCAAACTTAAAGGATAATTCCAGCTGGGATTGAAAGTCCATTCTTGATGTGAGAAAAAGGAGTTCACAAAAAAAGAAATCTCCACGAGGTCCATTCAGGCACTTTTCTGGAGCTTTTGATCTTGTAACACAATCTCCCTCAGCAGATGGAGTTGCACATGTGATGAGATTGTAGATCATTTGAATTCCCATGAGTGTTCAGTCCTGACTCTGAGCACTGGTTTTTTGTCCTCCTTTCATTTCATCATCAAATGTACGTGCGTCTAGAATTTAGGTTCACCTAGAAAAAATGTTTATCAAACTGACTAGCTAGCTGGTGAACACAGTGGAGCATTTAGCAGCTACAAGCCAAATATCTTCGTCAGGAATTGTCAGAGACCAAAAACAGAGCTAAAAGAAAGTGAATACTGGACTTAGAGTCAACAAGTGGATGTAAACACCACTACAGTTCCACCACAGTTTCATAACGAACCAAAAAATATTTTTGGGATTTCAAATGGCTAAAAAACGTATTCCATTGTAGAGCTGTGCACAGCGCGATGATTCGCTCAGCCCCTCCGTGCCTCACTCTGTCTCTCAAACAACAACACATTGGTGTTTATTTGCATATAGAGCAGGTAAGTGAGATCCGATCACAAGCGGACACTCGAGACGCAGGTGGAGACGCATTTTAATGCCAGGTCTGAACAGGGCCTTAGACCACTCAGTTCATGTGCAAGCCTCACAAACAACGCCATTGTTGTGGGACTGATGGAGAGCTTCTTGCCATGTCGGCAACATCAGCTCCAGAACAGCTGCTGAATTTGAATAACTATGACTTGACAAAATGTTTTTAGGGGTTAAAATAGTCTCCAACCTCTAACGGCTGTCCCATTTTACCTTTTTGAAGTCTGACCTGTAATCAAACATCAAAAATCAAGCATCACCTTATTTCCCTCCTCAGCCTCTGACTCACTGACCATAAAGCAGATGCCACTAGAGCTGCCACGTCCCTCACCTTCATGTTTAAGTCATCACGTTCCCCAGCGCCTCTGATTCTCCGTTTTGGGCTTTTCGTTGATGTCCCAGCATGATGCATGCTGGAGGGTGG
>NW_019524968.1:310413-354754 GCF_002814215.2 Seriola lalandi dorsalis | reverse complement strand
GGGGGGGCGTGCTGACTCCACTCACTGGCCGTCCTGTAAATCGCTCTTTTATGGCCCTTGTAATGATCCCCCAGCCAGCAATCTCCACTCCGTCGCACTGCAGATAGAACCTGCCGCTTCTGGCAGCCGACATGGGGGGGCTCAGTATGGTTGGAGGAGGTAGTGGGAGACTGGAAAACACACATCGTGTGACCATGAATTCACCCACACACACACACACACACAGTCAGGCAGACACATCCGGCTATGTTCCCGTTCATAAAAATGCATGCCTTTTCACACCCCATCTACCTTAATCCCAACTTCCTGTGTAAAGGTCATAGAAAGCGCCGAAGGCTAGTGTTTTTTAGCTCACTCTAAGTTGGCGAGGTCCAACTATGTACAATGGTATGTCGTCAAGGATAGAAGTTTGCCCATGCAAACCCTGATTGCCTTGGTAGCATTAGCCTTTTACATCATATGCTCCAAACCTGGCTTCTAGCCACAGAGCACCGGTGACAATGTGATGCCTACAATTCCCATTGAACACCACCACTGAAGCTAATCTCAAAAACCCAAAGTTTTCTTACACATGTTCACTGAGCACTTATTGACAATTTTGCTCAGCTTAGAAGGAAGGAGCAAACATAACATGGGATGTTTCCTTCTAGCTTTCTGTCACAAAACATTTCTTCACGTATGTTTAATTATAGCAACATAACCTGTTGAATAATGTACAATGAAAAGTTTGTTGACATGTCCATAGATGAGCAAAACAAAGGAAATGAATTGATGCAGCAAGGAATAAAATTAAATTCAAATACATTAAATGCAAATGCATCCGCATCAAGCTGTTGTTGTCTAGATAAAATTCTCACCATGCACTTGAACAAGTTGTTTACAGAATTTAGTAACATTTCTGCTCAGGGAAGTCTGTTGAAATGCAGTTTCAGTTTAATGTATTTTACTGTTTCTGAATGTTAATTAGACTGAGCATCATTAAACGAGACGCGTTTTAATGTTTCGGTTTAAGAAAGTAGCATCAGAAAGAATACGGCTGACAAAAGAGGAGTCTCGTTTGGTCACTGTATCGTCAGATGTAAAAGCTGTAAAAATGAAAAATTGGCTTAAGTTGGTCAGAATTAAAGATGCATAACATGAAATATGATTAATTAATTTACTGGTCCGGATTCTGTGCAGATGACTGTGCATTAGCATACCAATCTGAAATGATAATAAAACACAGATTCAAGTTTCACCTAAGTTAAAAACAAAGATTTGGACTCTACGAGCTGTAGTACTACTGGACGCTGTTTTAGCATCTTCAGTCTGATTCACATTCACTTGCAGGTGGCAAAGACATGAATAAGCACCTTTATCTAATCACTGTAATCTGACATACTGTATGTATTTCACTGAGCAAACCTAAAGGCATATAGTAGCAGTGTAATGCAGCCACCATGAAAAAATTTTTTTGGTGTGTGTGTTTTAACACAATCCTTTTCATGTTGTGACAAGATGCTTTTCATGCTATATAATGTCATATTTCTCCGATTATTACTAATTACCATAGGAAATTATTCAATTTCAACAAGAGACTTTTTCTTGTTATAACAACATATCACAAAAAAAATTATAACTCCCATTATTACATGAAAAACATTAACACTGATTAACACTTACTCATTATAACATGATTTTTATAACAAGAAACGTTTATTCATATGTTAAAATGAAAAATAAAATCTAGTCAGTGCCTACAGCGACACGGCAGCATTCTGATCAATCAGATAACAAGATGAAGTTTTATGTGTCATTGTCACAAGCTGCTTTTGTGCTGTTTAATGTGCCTATACATAATTATTGTGTGCAGATCAGACTACATTTGCAGTTGTGACTGAAGGGACTGACAGACAGTAGAGGTCTATGCACATGAACTGACATCTCCACTCTCTGTTTTAATGCCACACCATTTATTCACTATGTCTCATTCTAACCATGCAATGTAACTTAATCAAACTATATAAGCCAGTTTTTCTAGCCGATGTAAACTACAGTATCTTCTCTTTAAGCATTGACTGGACCTTCTCCTGGTTTGAACAACATATGGAAGTTAATTATTATAACAGCAAAATTTATCATGATATAACAAGATTTTTTTCTAGATTTAACAAATCCGATTTTGTGAATAAATGGGAAAGTGTTGTAATTATTTGCTGAGAAAATTTGTCATAATAGCATCTCTTTAAACCAAGGGCGTTTTCTTGTGAAACCAAGAAATATTTTTTTCAGCATTGTGTTAGCTCATAAGACTTTATTTTGAAATCTGCTATGCAGTCACATAACATAATATGTGTGTATAATGAATCTGTGACAAAGTCTTTTAAGGGTTTTGTGAGACAACAGCTTGATGCACATTGAATCAACATCTTCATGACAGCTGATGTCACCTTTAAATTCTATATTTGTTTTTATATATACATCAGTGTTTGTTTTGTAATACAAACGAACACTACGTATTTAAGCAGCCATAAAGGTGTTGTGCAGTCTGTAGCTTTACCCACAATGCCCCTGTGTCCTCAGGCCCTGTAGCGCCACATCTCCTTGACAGCAGATGTCTATGAAAAGATGTTTTAGTTAGTGCATGTGCTTATTTCTGTGTCTGTGTGATGATTATGCAGCAAATCAACATGACTTGCGGTGTCACTTTGCTGACTCCAGTTGTCATGTTATATTCCTCCTTGTTTATAGATTGTAACACTCATAGAAAAAAAATAGACGCATAAATGATCTCACCTCATCGGCAGAATTAATCACTTTATGTAATATAAATAACTCTGAGACTAAATGTGAAAGTAAATAACTTGTTAAGACACCATCTGCAGTGCTGTCAGTGCTGTGAGTGTTCCTGTTTGCTCTCAGTTACAGTCTTCACCCCCACCCAGATTCTCCCCCACCCCACCACAAGCAGACATTAAGCAGACAAGGCAGAAGCTCTCCACTCTGCACGTGACCCCCCTGTTTAGTATTCCTGTCACGTCTGGCTGAGGGAGCGGCATTAAATTGGGATCAGGCAGATTAGAGTATAATATAGACGACTATTAAAGGCTGCAAATGAGAGCCATGGGTTAGAGCCTTAGCAGGGGCCCAGCCTCCCTCCATTCCAGTGCAATATACACTCACCACACACATACACCGAATTACATGGCCACAACAATGACACTGTGTGGAATGAAAATGCAAGAAAAAATATGACCTCCAGTTAATGTTCATCTTTAACCAAACAACCGCAAGTACCAGGAAGTACCAAAAAAACAATTAGAATATCAGGGGTAAAACCTACACTCATGTGACTTGGGTAAGTAACATTTATTCTATATGATTTATTTCACCGTTATCTAGCCAATCCTGATATAGCAGCTCCACTTGGGGAGTGTGCAATGGCACCTCAACAGTGAGGAGAGAAAGGACAAGCACTAATTTTCTTCCTCCCAACACAGACTTAAGTCCTGTCAGTCCAGACAAGCCTGCTATAGTAGCCATCGCCTGCTATTACCACAGTCAAAGAAACAAGTTAAAGGTCCCCTATTGTATAAAGGTACATTTCCATGTGTTTTTGTGATTATAAAGCAGATCCAGGTTCTATATTAATACTGTGAAAGTATCAAAGCGCTCAGTCCACAGAGAAATGCACACAGCCTGTATTCAGACACTGAGACTTAAAACAAACCGTCAGGACTTCTGTTACTTTGTGATGTCACAACAAAGCAGTCACCACTGTCAGTCATGCACCAAGCCCAGCCCACATTCAACCTTACAGGATTTGGTTTCTTTTTGGTTTTTGGTTTGTTTATCTGAAATCTGTTATATTTTTATTCAATCACTAAGAAAACAGTCAGCCAATCAGAAGAGGGCATCAGAGCCTCTCTTATGATTCGCTCACCGACCTGTCTTTGCTAGAGCTCCAGAGAGAAGCCTGAGAGAGAGGAGGAGATGTAAAATTACACTGAGATGGTTTTTGGTACTTAACACTTCAAATTAAAAAGTGAAAGTGAAAAAAGTGTAAAATATGGAACCTGTAAAGAAGGTAATGACTTGCCTACCTAAGGGATAAGACTTGGCTACAGGACAGATTGAAAAAAAAATTATGTTATGAAAAATATCATATATGGCAGGAAATGTCACGATATTCAGTATTATCAAATATCAGCCCCAGTCTAAAAAAGTTCACTCTACATCCTTGAAACTTAAATTGTACTGGGTGTATATTTTGAAAATTTCCCCAAGAGTCAGACAACAGAACACATCTTCTTCCCCCACTCATTTGGAAACAAGGAGTGGATTGGAAACATAAATTACATCAATTACACCAACAGTGTCATTTTTCAAGAAGTAAAAACTCGTGCAATCATAGCAAGTTGAAAGATGTAACAATGAGATCGATATTCCACATTTAGGGACTTCCACATGTAGAGACAAAGTGACCAAGGATCAGATTAGAAAATGCTGGATTTTTTAAACCAGTCCCTCATAAATTTGGCTTCAATCCTTGAAAATACCTTCCTGTATACAGCTAAAACAACTGGATCTGAAAACATTGCCACTAGTAACCATCTTACAGTGTTTATATAACTTACTGCCAAGTCCTGAGTCCTTATCATAATTCATTTGATAGGGACATACTGTATTTTTAGACATTCCCCTGGGTCTCTTCTAAGTTAAAGATAACAAAAAGAACAGTGGGAGAGTATAAAAGGGGAACAGTGAGGAAAACAGTCTTGATGGAATAGGCAATGCAGAGAACAGTGACCACAAGTGTGAAAAACAGCTCCATGGGGCACAAATATTCAGATCCACCAAAAGCTTTTATTCTCAGTTGGTCATCTTTCCAACTTCTTCTCAGATTTTATTGCCTTGTAGTTCTCTGTCATCGTGGCCATTAGGGCAGCAGCTTTCCTCCAAGAGGAGATGCTCAATAATTTTGGTAGTACGGACCATTGCACAGTGTATCTGGAGGATCTTATGTGAGTGACATTCCCAATAAAAGGCAGATGTTAACAATGTAGGTGACACTGTGAAGCCTAGCGCCATCACTGGACCATATCCTATCCACTTAAAGATCCTTTTTTGAACCTTGTGCGTGTGTTCAGCGTGTCCTTTAGGGAATGTCATGGAGCTGCCACACTATTAAAAGTAGAGTGAAGACGGGATAAGTGCTTTGGAGTGGAGCTCATATTATATCTTTAATTTTTTCCCTCTATTGAATGTCCATTAATGTGTCTTTGCACATCAATGGTAAGAGAACCATAGACAGATTACCACTTTATTTTTTTAAGTACATAGAAATATGTGTAAAAGGACTGTTTGTATGAGAGCACATGAGAGGCTCATGCAACTAAAGCCCTACATTGAGATAAGATTTATTATAGGAAAGTTGGCATGATTTCAATATTACCTGCACTAGTCAAGTAATTATTAATACCAAATTTCTTTTTTTCTTTTTTTTTTTTTTTTGGTAAATTTGTTGGTCTTCCTGTTATTTTAGTCCAGTCTGGAAAGAAACTTTGCAATTTAAAAGTGCATCTTTAGTTTGCATATGTACATCTGTGTTTACAGTGTCTCAGCTCAGCAGTCAACAAGCTAATGTACTTAACAGTTACACTGCGTATATAGTGATGTCTGCGTGGCACGTATAATGTACTGTATACAGTGTGTTCACCATCTTAGATGTGGACCAACCAACAGACCAACACAGCCATTCCTACAGCCACACTGTTAAAATTGAAATACAATTATGTGCATTTGTAACATACTGCCAATTAAATGGCTCGGTGAGTGATGTCAGCTGTGACTTCGACAGACTTTGAGTGGGAAAAAAGAAGCTAGATGCAGACAGTGTTGTAACAGAGTGATATCCCTTTGAGTTGGACAAATGTGTCTCAGATGAGCTGATACATTTCAGATCTTTATGAGACCTGACAGATAGAACACACCTCTGAGCTGCTGGACTGTGGATTACAGTTAATATTTCCTGTGTCTGCCACTCAGTGTCAGAGAGGGTGTTACTTTTTCCTCAACTGCCACAGAGATCCATCAACATGCTGTCACCCACATGGTCGCTGAATATGAAATTGTCCTCTTGGACTTTGACGACTTGATCCATGACTTCACAGAGGACTGGAGGAAAGCAGATGGTCTTGGCAGATTTGTCACTGATGTTTAGTGCTGTGTTTCACTGTGTTGTTATGGCTCTGGCTGCATTTTCTTTCATAGTTATATATGTAGCCAGGTGATGTTTCACTTTAGTTTATCTTTTAGCTCTTTAAGATAAATAAAAAAATAATGCATAATGGTATGATTTTTATTCTATCAAAATAATTAACATAATACATGCTGTGAAGGTTACTTATTCCTGATTTGTTGTGTGCTGGGAGAGGATGTACATTATATATGTGTGCGTGCGTACAAATTTGTATCCAGGGCCCATGGTCATGATGATCTGTGCATGAAAAGCACTCAAGTGTTTTTAAGATTTTAATGTGTTGAATATGGTAAAAATTTGTAATTTATTCTTAGTCTTTAATTAATGTGCTGATGGAAACAGGATAATGTTAATTGGCTTGTAAGTGTATTTGGCTGCTTTCAAGGAAAAGTCCATGATAAAAACCTTTGTGTCTATTTGCCTATGTGTCGTATTCTCAGAGGTAACTGACCAAACAAAGACAATATCACATCATGTTGGGAGTTTCATAGTAGAAACAGTTTCAGCTTTGTATAAAATATTAACAGCAGATTATTTGTGTTAGCCCTTTAAAATCAAGGAGCAAACGTTTGTTTCTACATGTGAAACTTTGTTTACATTACAACTCTTCTTTAGGGTTTTGGAAAGGCAGTCTGGGAAATGTAGGAATTCACCAACTGAGGTAAACATAGAGGAGACAAGTCAGTGTCTGCACCACAACAATGAACTGCAACACCAAAAAACCCCAAAAATCTGAACTGTCTTCTGATGGGACAATAGAAATTTGAGGCTCCTGTTTTGGCTTGATGCACGCCAACATGTATTGCTAATACATAATCAGTGATATAATAATTAAGATCAGTGACAATAAAAAGTGCTGCTCTCTCTCTTTCTCCTCAGACATCCGTTGTTCCCCCTGCTGGCATTGTTGTTTGAGAAATGTGAGCAGGCCACACAGGGATCTGAATGCATCACGTCAGCCAGCTTTGATGTGGACATAGAAAACTTTGTGCACCAGCAGGAACGAGAACATAAGCCCTTCTTCAGTGAAGATCCAGAGCTGGACAACTTGGTGAGCCAACGTCTGTGACAAAGAACACATGGATTTTCTATTGGTTTCGGGAACCTAACCGTCTACATTGTAAATTAGAAATGCCTGCTTGTCTGTTTGCAGCGGATCCTATCATTACTACTCCTAATCATTCCCTCCTTTTTCCTGTAATCTTCCCATCCTACCCCTATACTTCCCCTTGTTCAACACCTAGCAGTAATTACAAATTAAGAGAAGGAGGATGCTGATCATGTTCCCTGAGAAAAGAAGGGGAGGAGCTGAAGCCAGACAAAGACAGAGACAAAGAAAAAAAGTGCACTTTTGCTATTACAGTACTTGGGATGGCAGGCCGACAAGTGCTCAACAGTCAATTAACCCTGCATCTGTGTGTTTTATGAGGCACTGGGTGCAGGCATTCCTCCCAGAGGGCACTAACTCTTCCACAGGGCAGTAATGTTACACTGGGCTTGACTGGCTGCGATGGGTGCAAGAGTTACTGGTCCCTTGATTAAGTGAGCGCAGTTTAATTAGCTGATTTATCTCCTCCTTGGCCAAGCACTTTCCTGTCCATTCTGTTGACCTTGAGTGGTGACTTGATGGGAGTGCACCACAGTGAGTCTCAAAGAGTGGAGAAAAGCGAGGTTACGGATGGCTAGATGGCTGGTGAAGAGAAGAAAATACAGAGAGATACTGTAAATGAATGATTCCTGTTATCAAAAAAGTATCACTTACAAACAGATCCCCTTAACGGGGTTGGACTGATTGCTAATTTTGCCAAAATTTGACTTGATATAGGAATTGTAATCATGTCACACTTTAGAACAACAAAATATGTTCAAATTTCTTTTTTTCCCCATTATGTAATATTTTCATTAATATTATTAATACATTTCAGGTAATAAACCTGGTCCCAAGCTGTTTCCTAGCAACACAAACTCCAATGAAATGGTCTGTTATATATCAGACATTTGTCGTCATCTACCTCCAATTTTACAGACAGTCCTCTCTGACCCCTGCTACTGCATTCAATCAAATTGTTTGATAAATGTCTGAGTAGAGCAATAATTCCATTGTGGCAGGGGAGGATTTTCCTCGACAGTTTGTGAGGGAGTCTGTCTGTAAAACTTGCACCAAAACCTCCCAGAGGAAACTTCTACAAAAATCCCCTTTCACTGGAGACTTCCAATGCCCCAGTGTGGTCTGAATGCTGTCTGAAGGTCTTTGCTTGTATGCCAGGAACACCGTTTTGAGGAAAATACTGAAATCTTGTAAATAGAGGGAATTACTTGGCATGACTACAGTCAAATTAAAACAGCTTATTATCACTGAATGTTATTTTTATTACTCCTGTCTTGAAGTCTTGTACCGGTTTTGCTACTGAAAGCTGCATTTTTTTTAACCTTAAAGCTACAACAGCAGGAGGTGTACCATGATTGGTTTTCATATGATTTTTCACTCTACTTCTCAGGTTAAGTGCAATGAGTGACTCATTTTTAGTTTTGTTGTCTCACACTGACTTTAAAATGCAAGTAATGCCTAATATATACCCTTACATCAATACAGTGGAGGTGATGTGGCGTAGGAATTAACTATATATATTGTGAATGACTATATTCAAGCATGAAAGTGCATCCTTGACTGTTGTGAACAACATGTGAAGCAAAACAATCTCATGAAACAAAACTGCATCTCACGATCTCCATTCTCTGAAGAAGTCTGTGAGATCCCGGTGAAAGCTCCGAAAAAAGAACTGAGTGTACCTTTAAGCTTACATTATTTTCTTATTGTGAGCAATAAGATTTTTGTAGAACCCAGCAAAACAGATGCCATTCTAGAGTTGAAAGAAAGGGGAGGTTATATGAAGAAGGTTTTGAAGATTTAAATAACATAAATAAGATATTTTATTTGTTTAAACACTGAAGCCAAAAAAGCCAGTCTTACAGACACACAGTGGAAAGGTCTGACTTCCCATCATTCCTTAGACCCCATGTGTTGATTTCTGGCTATGGGAGAATGAAGGATAAAAGGATTATACCCCCCCTGTAATCTATATGCATCTCTGGAATAAACATGAAAATTGAATGTCGCTCCCTGCTCATCAATAAAATAAATTACTGCACGTCACATCTCACCCTTTAAAACTGACTGTAAACACCTCAGTTCACTGTTCCACATCTAGACTTGACAGTCTGGCTCTGGATTTTGTTTTACCTAATGTGGCCAGTGTGTGTTGAGTATGTCCAGAGCTGATGAGGGTGATCATCTATGCATACCCATATTTAACACAAACTATCCAGTAACTCAGTGCCCATGTGGTTTCTGTATTATTTTCTTTTAAACTGGTTTTCTGCAAAACCCTGTAAAATTTACCAAACAGTAGTTGTCCCTGAATTTTCATCCTAATTAAAAATAAACAAATAGGGCCACAGTATTTGGTAAGTTTTGAACAATGATGATGGATAAAAAATAATGTATCAAAATATACAATATTAAGATGTTAAAACGGTTTTCTGTTTGTTTTTTTCTCCCTTTAAACACCTCTAAAATGAACCAAATATTATTACAACTATTCACATATACAACTATACACATATTTCATGGAAAAACGGAAAAGTTAAGGCTATGTAAATTTTAGGTTTTTTGACCCCTAAAGCTCCTTATACTGTGCAGAAAATCTGTTGGAATCCTGGGAATTTTTTTAATTCATAACACCCTAAGAATCCCATAAACACCTAAATAACATCATAATTAATAGATTAATTGAAATTATTTTAAAATAAAAAAAATGCATGAGGTATGTTGTGAATGTGATCAGTTTTATGGTTTGTCTCTGTTTCCTTCAGATGGTAAAGGCCATCCAGGTGTTGAGGATCCACCTACTGGAATTAGAGAAGGTCAATGAGCTCTGTAAGGATTTCTGCAACCGTTACATCACCTGCCTGAAGACCAAGATGCACAGTGACAACCTACTCCGTAATGACCTGGGAGGACCCTATTCTCCATCACACACCAGTCTCAGCATGCAGCAGGTCAGTCACGGACTATGTGGATTTTACAGTTCAGAGTAGCACTTCCCAAGATCCCAATCTTGTCATTTATCACCATCACCATCATTTGCTGTCAGGAGTTTTTCACTCACAAACAGTAGTGCTACCTTCTTACATTTGCTCACTAGTGTCTCTCTGTGATCCCCCAGGAACTAATTCAGACCTCCTCTCCATCCATGACCTCTGTCTCCAGCTCTGTTAACCCTTCAGGGATTGTGGTGCCTGCCGGGGGTCTGCAACAGAGCAATGTCGCCATGACTACCATCAACTCTCAAGTGGTATCGGGTAAGCATGCGATTACAGACACACGATGACCCTGAAACATACAATACAAGCTTCAAATTGTCTCATTAGTTTTCTTGTGCAATGTCATATAATATTTCTCTGACTTATTCTCCATAGTAAACTCTGCTAATAACTTTGACATCCGTGACACTTGGACTGGTTCAGGCTGTTCTTGCCAGACAAGCACCTTCATTTCACACAGACTGTGGAGCTTCTACACTAAAAGGCATATTATGATTTTTCAAGTTTCCATGGTCACATTGCTTTTACAGTGAACCAATTTTTGTACCTCTCCAGTCTTATCAATATGTGGGAATATATTGTGTGTAAAATCTCTGAACCCTTTGTTCCTTCAATGGACAACTTAATTTGCATTCCCAGCACTGAACTGTATTACTTCACATCTAGATGTAAACATTTTTATAAATCTGTCTATAGACAGACATTATGCAGTGATGTGCAGTTATTTTTTGTTACTAGAGGATAAATGGTAACTATCAATTATTAATGTGCATACAGTCTGTTTCTATTCACTGATACACAGTTTAGCATACATTTCTGTTCCAACCTTACCAGTAGAAGTTTTTATGTCACCAATAGAGAGACTTCTACACCTACCTCCTGGCCTTTGGTTTTCCCCAAGGATCTATTTTGGGACAGCTTTTGTTTTCTATACCTATTGTTCCAATGGATCACATTTTACAGAGATCTGTCATTAAATTCTACCTCTATGGCTGTGACACACAGCTCAGTGTCCCTGTTTGACCTGGTCATGCTAATGTAACACAGGTATTATCACTTCTAGCAGAAATTAATGTCACAAAACATGTTACATTTTAACTCATCTTCATTAGCGATCATTCTGTTTGGCCCACCTTTTATCACCATTTTTGTCCAATCAGGTACATCATCAATCTGTCAAACTTAAGTCCACAGAGATTGGGAGTGATATTTCACTTTTGTCTCTGGAGCAGGGTGAATCAATCATGGTTTCTCCAGCTGAGAACCTTAACCAAAATGAAACCATTTTCATCTCTATCTGATTTTGAGAACGTGTCCATTCTTTTATCTCATCTCATTTAGACTACTCCAGTTCTCTTTATTCAGGCCTTAGACAGAAATTAGTTGCTCATCTCCAGCTATATCAAAATATTGATGCTCAATTCTTACCAAATACTTAATTTTTTAATCATTTTGATTTATTAATGTCCTTCTACTCCGTGTCATTAACTCATTATCTTAGCAAATTTCATCGTTTCTCTCTCTTGGTTTTTGATTTCTTTTGCTGTAAAGCACTTTACCCATGTATCAGTTAGAATGCATCATGATTTTGCATGAATAATCCATAATGTGAAATAAAGTATATGCTGCACAAAATCCAGTATAGTGTTAGCATGTTGTTGATTACAACCATACTACCAGCAGATACAAGCATATTCAGTACTTAGCGTTCTGAAATGAACCGTAACGTTTAACTGCTATTATATTACATTTTAATCTTTGTTACAGCTATAGTGACTGAATTTTGTCTACATGTGTATCAGAGAGCGATGGTTTGGATCCTTCATAGAGTGCTTGGCTGATAGGTTCCTATAATGTCAAGCCTCCACAGTGAAATGTTAATCCTGCCCTCTGGAAATCCCTTTTAACCCAAAATAAATCAATGTCTCTGCCTTTGATCACTACACATTGAAGAGCTCAAACAGACTGTGATAAGAGTGTCTTGATCAAGGCTAATTAAGCCAGCATCAAAAACACCCTCTCTTCTCTTTTTTCTGGGTTAAAGAATACTAATGCACCTTGAATTGAATCATTTGGTCTCTTGTTTGCCTTGTTTTTGTTTGTGGTGCAGGCAAGAAGTAAATAAGGCTCTGGTGGTAGCGCTGGATGTGGCTTTTCAGTAGCTGCTGAAGCCACTTGATACTCATGACGGCAAATTATCCCCTCAGGTGGGACCCTGTACCAGCCGGTTACCATGGTGACATCACAAGGACAAGTGTTAACGCAGGCGCTGCCGCCAGGAACCATCCAGATCCAGAACTCGCAGGTAAAGCCGTTGGGCTGCTGATGCTTTGGCCAGCACATTCGCTCCCTCCCTGTGCACTCACCACCCACTGTCTCAATTTGTTGTTATTAAACGGGCCTCTTTACATCTCACAGAATCCCCCCTGGGCGCCTTTTTCTTTTTCTTCGTCTGAACACAAACCCCCGCTGAGACACAAAATGGAAATTGTTTATTCCCATGATGTTTAGCGCACTTATATGATCCTGTCAGGTACGACGTCAGATGACAGCCATTTACTTTGTCACATAACGCTATCTTCATTTATAGAGCAAACATTTTTGATGATGTGATTTACACAGATGCAAGAAATAAAACCCAAAGCTGCTACAGAATATTCTCAATCCAACATGTACTTATTTTTCAACAACCTTTTGACAAACTTTATAAAGTGCCACACACTTCTAGGTGTGAAAAGAAAGAGAGTACAGTAATTTGGAATTATTATAGACAGGAAATATGACTATAAATGTTTTATCTCCTTTTCATGAGAGGGTTTAGAACAGCCAACCCCACATGAATGCCTGGAAATGGATTTTTTTATGATGCAAGGACACATTTGTGGTTTTAATATTTCCTTTCATTGTAGTTCAATTTTCTCTCACTGTGTCTTTTCTGTTCGAGTGTTAGGTTGTTGTGGAGATGAATGAGCCGACCCATTATTACCCATCTAGCTATCTATGTATCTATCTATTTTTCTATCTATCTATCTATCTATCTATCTATCTATCTATCTATCTATCTATCTATCTATCTATCTATCTATCTTTCTATCTATGTTTTGACAACGGAAAACTAAAATGGTTTCCAGCCAAGTTACAGAACCACTATATTGTATTAATCCTCATATACATTTTTTTGGGGCATTCATTGTGGTTTCTCTCTATGATGAGTTGAGCTGATACTTGTTTATTTTAGTCCAGCTCGATCCTAAAAATATCACACAGCATCATCACAGCTGATCATTTAATATAATCATAACATATTATTATTATTACATGAATTTCCCCTAGGGGATAAACAAAGTATATATCTATCTTTCTATTGAAAACATATGCAGCAGTACATTTTGTTCAAATTAATTGTTCATTTTTTTACTTACTAGCTGTACTGTTTGTTGCCTTTATTCTTTTTAAGGAAAGTGCTCAGCCATCAAAAAGCTACTTCTGCTTTTGTTAAAGGTTAATCTAGGTAGGAGAGGACTGTTGGCATCCAGAACCTTTATTACTTTCCTTTTGTTGTACACAGAGCCTCCCCTATTGGGAAAGAGAGTATCAAGAGTATAAACCCTCCTCTAAAAGTAGAGAACATCAGGCACTTGAGCCCTTGTTAGGTCTGCTCACAGGACACAGGATCTTTCCATTGCTGTGTACAACGGAAGCACAAGGAATCCGACCATGATAATTGGTGCTGACTCATTAAAAGGTAGTCACAACACAGGACTGAGACACCACACCGAAGGCAAAATAACAGACCAACAACTGTAGAGCAGACAAAATATACTGTGGGAGAGTCAGTTGAACATAAAACAGTGTCGAGCATTAGCAGCAGCACTGGTTATGTCTTTATTATACAATAGTTAGTCATATCACTGATGAACAAGTTCAGTAATAAATAAATGGGAACAGCTATTTTTGTTTTGTTTACTATGCACATAAAGGACCGCTGCTGCATGGTGTGAGATGGCCTGATTAACTGGGATGAATGTCTTTAGTCTGTGAACTTGTAAAGTGTAAATTTAAGACCACAGTTTTTGAATATAAGAGACCAGGTTTATTGGTTATTGAGCCACAAGTTAGATTGACAGTGCACCATAAAATTATGCAACAGAAGGTAATGAATTAGTTGAAACCAATGTTTCCTTTCAATTTAATTCTGCTCTTCAGAGTGGGAGTCTGCGTGATACTTGGCGGAAAATTAACTTGTAACTAGTGTTTGAACCACAAAAGAAACAACAGAACTAGAATTCAGATTTACGGATTACGGATATTCTCTTGTTCTAAACATGTCAAACATCCATGACTCAAAAAAAGCTCCAGGCTAGGTATATGTAACGTATCAGCAGTGGGGCCAGCATTTGCCTGGCCTTCGTACGTGCCTATAGATATGAATAAAAAGTGGGAGCAGTGCTCCATGTGCAGCAGTCCCGGCCTGGAGAGCAGCTCAGTTTCACGCAGGTAATTCTGTGCTTGACAGTTAGAGGGGGCCTCGGTGAATTGCCGTGACCCAGCCGAGGCAGAGTGTTACATGTGGGCTGGGAATTGAACACAGCCCCGTCACTACTTTGCCGACAAGCCCGGAGTAATCACACTCTCGAGCCTGGTGCCGCCAATTAATCCAACCTCGCTTTCCCCCAGAACACACATGCTCCCAGGGCTGAGGGGGGATAAGAGGAGGGTTACCCACGTGACACCCAGCTGCAACTGTAATGAGTCTTGTTTTGTGTGGAGACTATGAGGGGGGATCCGAGTGGATGTGAATCTGTATTTATGGGCATTGTGTGAGTTAAGGGAGGTTTGCATTCGTGTGAGTGCATCTAGGGTTTGACTATTATTTATTTATTATTATTCATTTTTTTAATTTATTCAAACATTTTTTCCCACATGATTAAGTGACATTTTCATATGCATTTTATCTTTCACAAATGGGTACCTCATTCAAAAAATCATAAAAACTCAAAGCACCACTGGTACTGCCTGGTACAATGACAATTACAGATTTAAATGATTGCTTCATATTATACGTTTATATATTATATGTCACATAATTATGAATATGCAGGCATTAAAAGACGTGTGTGTGTCTGTGTGTGTGTGTGTGTGTGTGTGTGTATGTGTACATTTTTATATATGTGTTTTTATGTATGAAGTATAGTCTTTGCAGATAGTGTCAAACAGGGTTTGCTAATGGCTGCTGTTGAGGGTCCATTGTGTTTCATATTATCTGCCTCAGAGCCCACATACACTTTTATCTCTGCAATGAAATGAACACACGCATATTGTACTATGGTGGACACACAGATACGCACACACACTTGGGATTTTCCCTTTTTTTCACTTAGGAGAACATTGTATCAGCTTTCATTATTTCTCTGGGGATTTAACTAACCTTTAACCATAAATAACTAAAACAGGCTTAACCCCAGCCCTTGCCCGAATGTTGACCTAACCCTAACCTAAGGCTTACCCTAACATTAACCAACAATCGAGGCTTAAACCTGTTGTGTGAAAATATTCTACTGCTCGCACAAGAAACATGGGCTGCACTGCTCAGAAATGTGTTTTGCGTCTTGTTGCTTGGATGTTTGAGCTTCACTGTGCAGTCTGACGACTAGAAGGCTGTTGTCACATTCACAGATCAGACACAAATTATCATTTTTTTTAATGTCTTAAAACATCTCTGGAGGGGATCTTTAAGAAGATCACAGAAACTGGCCTGAGGCTGGTGAAATATTATATATTCAATATTTTTCTATTTTTTCAACAAATCCTGTTTTTTTTTTTTTAAAAAAAAGGCCCAAACCAACAATATGTTAATCCAACTTTAAATCCTTTCTGACTTCCCTAGCAAGTCTTTGTCACTCAACCAAAGCTAAGACAAATATATACTTTCACATAAGAAAATTAAAAAAAAAAAAAAGAACAGCTAAGTAATTTCCTAAAACAGCTGGCCACTATTTCCTCAAGGAGTAAATAGTCATGTGCTGGAGACTATTTTCAGTGTTGGCTTAAACCACATTTGATGCCCTACTGAGTATATCTGGCAGCAGGATGGTGTCTGTGGGGCTGAGTCAAAACAGCGTGTGTGTTCATGGTAATGAAGGAAACATGTCACCCAGTGCAACAGTGGCTTCTTATGTGTTTTTAATAGTTTTTGACAACAGTGGAGCAGTCTTGGATACCTACTCAATACCTGTTATTTGGATCAATTCATTGTTGGTTTGGGTCTTTATATGGAATTTGTTGATCGTTAGAAAAATATAGGACATCACTAGACTTTTCCTTTAATAATTCTTTGCATTCTTTGTAAATTCTTTTTGAACCTTAACTTAACCTTGACTGTAACCATAGAAACATCCCTTGGACACCATAACAAGCCCTAAATGCCTTTACATGAACAGTAAACTAACAAGTCAGCCCTCACAAGTAGGGCTCTGCCAGACCGAGCACATGCATTCACACACACACACACACACACACACACACACACACACACACACACACACACACATCCATATGTACACTGCAGGGTGTCAAAGACTGTCAATATCCTGAGATCATCTCATCCTTCAGCACTCACACTCCAAACAATAACATCTGAATAATGATTTCTCACTGAACACAAAGACAGGCTTAGGTCAATACAAATGAAAAGCTAAGCCAAACACAGCCACACTTTGTACCAGTTCCTCTCTAATTCAGCGTCAAACTGGAGTCCAAACTTTTGACCAAAGGCTCAGCTGACTCTCCAGTCCTTAAACTCGCTGAAGCACAAAACAGGAGACTGACCCTCTTGTGTTTCCACATAGTCAAGAGTGCTGCTTTTTTATATTTTAAGTATCATTACTCAAACTCAGTTACCATGGTGACACTTGAGGAGGTGTTTCTGGCCTTGCCACCGAAAGAAAAAAGATAGGTAATTGGTAGTCTCCCTTTGTTTCCGTGGCAACAATAACTGAGACCTACCATCCACTCCTTTTTTTTATGTCTTTCTTCCTCTTTCTGCCTCTCCTGGTCTCTGTTGTAAAGGTAAACGTGGACCTGTCATCTCTGTTGGACAGTGAAGACAAGAAGTCCAAGAATAAGAGGGGCGTTCTGCCCAAACACGCCACCAACATCATGCGGTCCTGGCTGTTTCAGCATCTCATGGTGAGGCACAGTGTGTGTGTGTGTTGCAGGACCCCGCAAGTTGGGCTGTTTGAGGGTTAAGACTTGGTTTTAGGGTTTGTTTTAGAATTAGGTTCAGGTTAGTGCAAGGGTTAAGGTCAGGCATTTAGTTGTGATGGTTGAGATCAGGGTAAGTGGCTTGGAAATGCATTAAGTCAATGACAGGTCCCCACAAACGTGTAGCTCTACAAACGTGTGTGTGTGTGTGTGTGTTTGCATTAATCTCAATGATCGCATTTGTTGGCCTTCTCAGGGGAAGTGTTATGAAGTGGTAGTTATGAAGAGAAGGAAAATGGATGAGACACATATGGGGGGGGGGTTAAGTAGTTGAATGGGGAGGTTCGCTGGATGTTGGAGTGGGAAATGTCAGTCAGTGTTTAGCATGAGAAGTCAGCATCAATAAGGGAGTGGCACACAAATACTATTAATTAATTAGAAAACTGCTTGAAACCTGAGAGGTCATGTCTTCCTCCTTTCAGCACCCGTACCCAACAGAAGATGAGAAAAGGCAGATTGCTGCACAAACAAGTCTAACCCTTTTGCAAGTGAACAACTGGTAAGATGCTGAATGTCACCATTAAATCCTCATATGCACACGTAGACAGAAAAACACCACTTTTACTGCAAACTACTATTATTGTAATGGAAATATAAGTGGAGCACATTGCTGGCACTGTGGCGCCATCTCCTGGTCAGATATCTCTAGTACACCAGAGCACAAATTGTGCTTCCCTACTTGTTTGTTTTCAAGGAACAGGTTTTGATGATAGTGTTGTTTTGTGAACTAAAAAGCATTGTAGCTGTGACGATCTATAAGTCACATGACTGTTCAATATTCTATTAGGAAATCAAAAGCAACCTCCTTGGTGAATAATTTTGGATGGTATCTCACACTGGTCCGAACATTTCTGTGTGCGCTTTCTTAAAGATAGAAATTGTTGTTCTCCCAACATATTTTACCCACAAAGCATTTTAATGATAATCTGATGATACTCTGTAATAATCAATAATAATATATAACATAGGTTTATCAACGCTCGTCGGCGTATCCTCCAGCCGATGCTGGATGCCAGTAACCCAGACCCAGCTCCTAAAGCGAAGAAGATGAAGTCCCAGCACCGTCCCACACAGCGTTTCTGGCCTGACTCCATCGTGGCTGGAGTTCTGCAGACGCACAGATCTCAAACAGGAAACAACTCAGACAGTACGTCAACACTAAACCTTCCAAACAATTAAACACAAACATATCCAGAGGTTTTTTTTTTCCCCCTAAATTGTACATAACACATGAATGAAAGGTTTTTAAGAATTGAATCTTGTGTGTTCAAATCTTAACCACTAGGTGACACTGTTGAATCATCTTTGCTTTTTATGTGAGAGGACGTGAAAGCAAAGTCACGAACAAAGAGTATAATATTATTTTTAAAAAAGAGGCATTTGTCCCTCAGGAATCATAAGTTGGATCTGAGCATGTATTTAAGACTGTGTGGAAAAAAATCTCTCTCTGCAGATAGAAAAAGAAATAATGATAAATACTGTCACCCATGGCAACTGTCTAGTTTTTCATGTCAAAGCTCAGAGAACATTATAGATTTTAGTTGCTGGGTGTAATGTACAATCTATCTGCCACCTCTGTACTGCAGCTGTTGCAGGTAAAGACTCAAAGCTTTCTACAAGTCAAACAACTTCACTGTCATAAATTTAACTCAACCAATTCATGAGCATATTTGTGTTAAACTCTTAATAAAAGCTCGGCTTCTAGGTAATAATAAACTGCACACAGTTCATAGTTAAGTAGTTTATTCAGTGGAAGGAATGTCAAATACACAACTTTATGTATCTTGATATGATATTATATCAATAAATGTGGACCTCCAAAGAAACTTACACGCCTTTACAAGCATTTATTATTTACTGAATTAATTAGAGTGGTCCCGTTTTTATTTAGATACATGTGCACCGCAATACTACTGCTGTGTGATCATGACTGCATGTAAACAGGAGAACTGAGAGCTCCCAAGCATAATCTGAGTTTATAATAACAGTTTATAATTGTGCGCCACATCCTCACCCCTCCTCTGTTTTCCCGCCTTCCCCTCAGACCCGCTGAGCATGGACAGCCTCCAGTCACTGTCCTCAGACTCAGCCACCCTGGCCATGCAGCAAGCCATGCTGGGTGCCGATGACTCCATGGACGGCACCGAAGAGGACGAGGAAGAGGAGGAGGAGGAAGAAGAGGAGGAAGGAATGGAGGAGGAGGAAGAGGAGGAGGACGTGGATGAGGAAAACGACAGGGGGAGGCAAAGGAGAGATCTGAGCATGGAGCACAGAGAGGAACTGGAGTAGTGGAACAGAGGGGAAAGGACTATATGAACTTTGACCACAGTTGTCCACTTAAATACGGCCTCATTCAAACTCCAACTAGACGGCTCTAATGTAAAGTGACTCTTGGGAGCATTTAAGGGCATATTAGGTTTTTCTCAACGTTCATCAGAGACTCTTCTGCGGAGCCTAATCAGACACAATGACCATCACAATCATGATTATAGAGAATGAATATTAGTTTAATGATGAATATGTGTTGTTCCATTTTATGACAGTATGTCCTCATTCAGTGAGCTCCAGAAATATTCGGATAGTAACACTTTTTCTTACTTTTTTTTTTTTTTTTTTAGCTCCTATTATTTCTGGAAAGAAATGACACAGAAACTTAAAGGTTGAATAGATTACTGTCAGTTTTAAATTGAAGACGTTTTTACTGTGATGGTTAAAAAAGAGAGCAATGACATTTTCTGTCTGTTTTGAATTCAGGATACAGTGGAGTGAAAATTGAAATGCTGGATAGTAGAATGAAGAGTCTGAAGTAGCTGCACATGCATAAAAAAAAACTAAAATAAAATCTTTGCACAGTGATAATTGCTGATTGAATGTGTAAACAACTACTTAACTGAATGTAATCTGTCCAGAATGTTTTACCAGCATGAAGTTAGTCACAAAAAAGGGCTGCAGCTTTTTTTAAACTGTTCATTCTTATATGAACAAAAAGTGCAACATTTTCAACTGACGGCTCATAATTTAACTTTGCAGTAAATGTGTCATTTGGTTTCCTAAAATAAAAGTGAGGCACAAAAAAAAAAATCAGCATCCACTGCTGGGACATAATTTGCGCCTTTTAGCTGACTCATATGTTCTCAGGTTGAGCAACACTCTCATACGATGTGTTTCTTCCTCATGAGCGAGACACTTCACTTCACTGCTGCAGTAAATCTCGTTCCAGCATGACTTTTGAAACAATCTTTATTTTTTCTTCTACCATGAGCAAAAGAAAAAAAAAAAAAAAAAAAGAAACCTGTAGTAAACCAGTGTATACTGACTGCACATATAGTATGTATATTGGATTTTTCATTTGTTTGCATTCTGGTGTTGAAGGTTTGCATATTTATTCTGTTTTTTGTTTTGTTTAGTTTTTTTTTTTTTTGTGTGTGGCCTCAGAGGGTAGCTAACTGAACAACATAACGACGACAGCTGCTTCCACATATACTAGTAGGTTTGACTGTTGAAAAAGCCCATGGGCCGTGCACATACTTGACTTCAACCATCAACTCTTAGAATTGCTTGTGTATTTTTGCGACTCTCGGGCGATTCTGTCACAAAATAAGAGCATGACAAGCCCCTGCCAGTCGCCACAGACTGTCTTCACCCACATCTCAGCATCAGGAGAGATCACACACAAAAGATGGCCAGCGACTTTGGAATCCCTAACCGACAGAGGCCGGTGTCATTTACTGACAAACTTTTTCAAGGAAGAAGACAATTTTGAGGAAAAACGAGAGAAAGAGAAATGAAAAAAAAAAAACAAACAAAAAAAAAAAACTCAGTAGTAACATCTCTTTCAATTTTATGTGAAGGATTTTGAAGAAACTGTGAAACAATTTCAGCTGTTTTGTACTAAAACACACAAATGGAGTCACTCGTTTCTAATGTGAAGACGTCTAGAAAAAGAAAAACATGTTATATTGAATGTTCTGATTGTTCATTGTGAAGTATGTTGCTCATTAATATTCTTTTCTCAATTGCTTTTTTTTTTTTTTAAATGGATCTTCCAGAGCAAGTGACAGACAATAGGAAATATTTCTATTTCATTTGTACACTTTGTTGTCATAATCTATTGTGTTTCAATAGACCAATTTTAATAATTAAACATATAAAGGTACTGATTTTGACTTGGTGATCTGAAAGTTCTGCATATGTTTAGGCTGAGCAAACATCTAGGGCAGCGGTTTCCCAACCGTTTCACTTGAAAATCTCAAAAATGTTGGCAGCCCACATCCAACTTAGTCTCTTGACTCTCTGTCCTTTTAATTCTTCCTAACCATTTCAATAGTCCAGTTTTTGTCATGAATGTAATCTAAACAATCAGACTGAGATAGCAAACAAGTAAGATGTGGCCCGGCAATATAAAAGTTCCTATCATTGGTTTACCACAGTGATAGGCCTTTATACAAGAAGATAGAAAAACAACGAAAGGATGTTTTTAATCAATTTTAATGTTTTTAAAGATAAAATTGTAACACATTTAAACATTTAAAGGCCCCATATTATATAAAGTGAGCTCTCCATGTCATTATTAAAAAGCAGGTCTAGGGTCTATATTAATACTGTGAAAGTATCAAGCGCTCAGTCCACAGAGAAATGTGCACAGCCTGTATTCAGAAATTAAGCCTTAAAACAAGCTGTCGCGACTTCTGTAACTTTGTGATGTCACAACAAAGCGGTCAGCACTGTCAGCACGGCCCACCTGGACCCACCATCCAACCTTGCAGGATTTGGATTCTCTGAGTATTTACCTGAAATCTGTTATATTTTATTCTATTACTCAGAAAACTGTCAGCCAATCGGAAGAGAGGCTCAGAGCCTGTCATGTAAAAAAAAATACACCTATTTATCTTCTTATGGATATCGACATGTCAAATCACCACCAAACACCAGAAAATATTTTATATCCATTATATATACGATTGACATGATTTGAGTATATGATTTGACATGTTGATATCCATAAGAAGATAAATGTGTGTATATTTTGTGATTCTCTGAGCCTCTCTTCCGATTAGCTGACAGTTTTCTGAGTGATAGAATAAAATATAGGCTATATACTGTATATACAGCCTACATCTTTTTTATCAAAACTGTATGGTTTTGTCTGCCCACTTTCGTTACCTTCACGGCCTCACCTGTGGGTCCCGGCCCACCGGTTGGGAGCCACTGATCTAGTGCCATAAATCCACAGACAGCAAGTAGGCAGTTTGATTCATGAGAATATTTAGAGAAGAAAGCACCAAACACAAAACAATTAACACAAGCAGTTTTCTTTGCCACACACACTAAGCCAGTATCTCAACAGAGCAAGACTTCAGTGTGTGTGTGTGTGTGTGTGTGTGTGTGTGAGACACTTGTGAAACCCTCGCAGGGCCCTGCTTCATTGTAACATGTTTCCAGATTACAGAGTTAGCAGTCTAAATATTGGTTTAACGCCCCACATTTTCCTGTCACATGCGTAGCCTACCACCCACTGGTTATCGCTCTATCCTGTGATTTAACTCGCTGAAGGACGCCCACCCGAATGCTCTCCCACCTTTATCAGCCGACTACCACAAAAGAACCCAACAGAGCCTTTGACCACGGGGTTTCAACTTTTTTTTCAAATGTGGATTCTGCTCCCTCAGAACAAATGTTAATCACTGTTGTGGGTGTTTGCTGCACAAGCCACATTGTATTGTTTTCACACGGCTTGTTCGCTTGTATGTAATTGCATCCTTGCATTGTTTTCTCCCCCCTCCCTCCTCTTAAAAAGGTCAAACTTTAACTGCAGAAACACTTATTAAATATCTGTTACCATGTACTTCTGCTATTTTTCTCCTGCTTCAGCCACTTTTTTTCTGGTAGGAGGAATTTGAATTGCCGTGGCCATGCAGGGTTTCAAAATGATATGTTAGGCGTAGGTGATTAGGCACGGATCAGAAGTTCTTATACTTGGAAGGGAAATCACCCATATTTACAAAAGTGGTCTAATAAAAAAAACTTGTCAATGGACATCCCAACATTTCTTCTATAATTATTCCACACAGGACTCTCTGTACGGCAGGTCAGATGGGCCCCAGTAAAACACCAGTTGGAGAGGCAGTGGGATAAAATGTAAATGTAATAATCTGCCCTTATAGTAGCTAAGGTAGGCGTTTTAATTTAGAGATGGCATCCGCTACAGCAGGAAGACTGGTCATAAATCATTTACCATTGTATCTTTTTAATTAATACAGAGTCTGGTTGTTACTGTATACTGTAATTCACTACAGGCCAACAGGGTTAAAGGTTCAATGAATACAATACTTTATAATGCAAGGATAGTCACCTGCAGTGATTCTTTTCATCTCAATATGTCAATTTGTCAAACCTGGAGTCCAGTCAGTAAATCCAGATTGGAGTTTTAGGTTAGAGACACTTTGACTTATAAAAAACACTTAAAGTAAAGTAAATAAAAAGTTTGCGGTTTGCTGAACCATGCCTTTCAAAAAAAGATCTCAAAGGAGTTACAATCAAGAACTATTGATTTGCATGAAGCTGAAAGGGTTACAAAGTCATCTCAAAGAGTTTGGATCTCCATCAGTCCACAGTCAGACAAGCCGTCTGAACATGGAGATGATTTAGTTTTAGTTGTGGCTACTCTCCCTAGAGGTGGGCGTCCAGCTAAGATGACTCCAACTACACACAGAGAATGATCAATGAGGTAACAAAGAACCTCGGAGTAAAAGCTAAAGGCTTAAAGGAATCACTGGAGCTGGTTAACAGTGGTTCATACGGTTCATAAGTATATCATACAGAAATCATGGAAGCTGCTGCTCTCCAACAAAAAACACAAAAACATCACTTCACCTGAAGTTTGCCAAAGAGTATTTTCACACCACTCGGACAATGTTTTGTAGATTCATGAAACTGAGGTTGAATTGTTTAGGAAGAACACACATGTGATTAACATTATCACAGTCATGGTTGACATTACAGGCCTTGGTCTGGGCATGGGCACGGGGGGTATAATGCCCCAACAAATGCTCCGACTGCCCCATCAAATTGTCCCGCTTCATCCCCTGATTAAAGAAATAACTGAAAAATATTTTATTTCTTCATGTCGAATTGACTAATCATAAACATGCCACATTCAAATCATCAAAGTGTATTTGTATCTGATTGGTTGGTCTGGCAATATCAAAACTGGATACAGCGGGAAGAGCAGTTACTTTGCTATAATTTTACTTCCTCATAATTCAGTCTCTTATGCTCTGTGCTGTCACCCTCAGTGACTTGACTCTGATGAGAACAGCCTGGTTTTAGTTTTAATTAATCCGTTAGATTTGATCTCTAGATCTGACAGATTCATTTGGCTACTTGCAAATTGTGATTTTGGGGATAATTTATTGTCAATCATTTGCAGTCACCTTGTAGACGTATCGGTTAGCTAGTTAGCTGCTTGTGTATTAGTGTTGGCTAGCAGTTTTACACCACGTAGTAGCAGTAGTAACAAAGACAAAAAAAAAAAGTTTTCAGCGGTTCTCTCTCTCTCTCAATCTCTCTCGCTCTCTCTGTGTCTCTCTCGCTCTCTGTCACCATGCACTGGTTTCTGGTTGCTAAATCTTGCAACGCCACTATTGCGGGGCCATGGTCAACAGAAGAGGGCTCTGTCTCACGGTACTACTACTCCACCTGACCATCGATCCCGACCCAGATGCACAAGCACTGCAACACCCAGACAGCACTTGCGGTTGCAGCAGTGGCTGATAATGACCATAAAATCTAAGACTCACATTGCCAATTACATTGTAGCATCTCATTTGAATAGAAAATTCATTAGTAGACTAGAAAAATATACCGGATTAAGGCAGATCTAATATTTTTTTCATTTACCAGTCCACGTAAGAATAGATATTTAGATATAAATAAAGTTGTCCTCTTATGAGGGGGGTGGGGGGTGGGGTGGAAGTTGGTATAAAACTAAATACATTATGGACTTATGTATTAGTTTTAGACAATATAAAATAATGCATGTTATAGCTTACAGTCCTAAAGAAACATTCATAGATTATCCCAATAGTGTGTCTTGACGTCTGGCAGTTAGTGACCAGTCAACATCTCTTAATGCCCGCCCAGTCATAGCAGTCTAGAACCGGTAACCAGTAACAGCTGATAGGAGGGGATTGTTTTCTCTGGCCAATCACCCTCCATCATCTCCTCCCAATAGAGGTTTTGCAGTGTTAAGACAATGTCATGCTACTTCTATCTGTGATTGTGAGAGAGGGCAAAGATTGTTGGTCATGAAAATTTAAACTGGAGATTTTTAAAGTATTTGAACAAACAAATTCTTTTACTTTCCTGATGAAAACATGTTTGTGTGATCGGACCGAACAAACCATCATTAACGCTGATAAACTTGCAGACATACTGCAGCACTTCTTATTTATACCATTAAATATAATAACATTGGATTCAACGCACAGGCGAAAAAACAAAACAATACAAAGCTGAATGTTTCTAAAATCCGAACGAGCACAGTGCAGCTCTTCGCATTCACTCCTGTATGTCAGATTGATTCAGTCAAATGGGACTTTTTCTCTCAGACACCAGGGTCAGAAACATGCCGTACAGTACAGTATTTAGCAGCAGCTCCCAGTGAAGTAAAAATAGTCTCAGAATGACAGAGGCTGAAAAAGCCACTGGCAATGGTTCACTTGTTTGAAGTGGGCCACAGCCACTGTGCTTCACAGCAGCATGGATATACCAGAGAGAAAACACACACATGTATATACACACCCAAAACTGTATGGCCTAATGTTGGTTAATGGAGGTCTGCTGCAGTCAGTGCCATCTGGGCGACATGATCCCAGATGTCTTCTCTGTAATTAGAGCCAGACCCGGCCCGGCCTGGTCCAGCCCAGATCCAACCTCTCATTTACCCAGGTCCTCCCTGAATACTTAAGGAGCTTTCCAATACTGTGCAGGCCTTTACAGGAACTTTTTAGATCTGGAACATATTGTATAATTTTGTCACTAGAGAAAGCTGGAAGACTTAAGGTAAGGCGGTTATAGCTTTCATCATGTGTTGAAAATATTTACCTGGCATGGGATCCTATAATTGAATTTGAACACCAAGTCACCAGTCTAGAGGTTTTCTTCTATTACTGTAGATTTGTAGGCATTTCTGCTTTATTATATCACATGTAGCGAAGACTGACAGGGAAGATAAGATAGAGAAAGGCGAGCAGTGATATGTGACAAAGGTCACGAGTGTGATTTGTACTTACAGCGCCGAGAACACACGGTATCTTCTATTTCTACTTGACTGTGTCAAAAAATAAACCTTTTTCTTATCATCGGGGTAGGTGTTCAAAATGTCCATCGCCCAGGCGGCGGCCAAGGCCATGCTATCTGATGCCCTGCTGCAGGACGGCCCCGGGATAAACCGGATCAACCACCTGGAGCTGGAGCTTCCTCTGGACAAGGTCATCAAATTTGTGTCTGTCGGGCTTCCACTGCTGCTGGTGTGCATGGCGTTTGCCCGCGAGATCTCCCTGGGTGAGCAACTCTCTGTCTCCATCCACTGTTTTTAAAAAACTATGTTAGGACCTTTGTTTGGTTTTCCATTTGCTGTTGCCCCTAATTACATCCTGTATTCATGAGCGCTTGTTTTTTATTCCATGCTTGTCCATGCTTTCGATGCTTACTCCACGTTTCAGTGACACTGTTATGCAGTGCCCTCTGTATAGTAATTATGCCCTGTTTGTCCTTGAATTGCTCACTATGTACTGGCTAAACTGCACTTAGTTCAACTTGTGATGAGGAGGAATATCATACATACTAATGTAAACATACTTATTATTCCTGAGGTCAATGCTAGCTGATTTAAAATTAAAACAAAGGTCTAAAAACAATTCAAAGTTTTCATGTAATAAAAGAAGAAAAACTGTAAAAACTCCAAAGCTATTGAAGGTAAAAGTGGAAGTTTAGCTGTTGAGCCTAATGTGTTTTGTTAAAAGTTCTGACAAGTGTGCATATATTCGCTCTTTCACAGCAGGTTTTTATCTTTGCACTCAGAAACATCTCATCCCTTACGATTCCAACTTGAGGAAACTAATTATTAAGAGCAATAACAATGAGAGCCATAATTACACGGCACTTTCCTCGACAAATTTAGGCTGCTGTGAAGCAAGAGGAAGAAAACACTTGAACAGCACCTATCATAAAAGGAAGGGAGACATTGACTGCTGGCTCCATTATGAACGCCTCACCACAACAGAAACCAGAATAGCAATAATGATATGACAACGCAATGTCACTAAAAACACAAAATCACAATGGGCTTCAAACTCCAATCAGTAGTTTATTGACTGTTTTGCTGTTCATTTTACTTCTTGAACTGATTTAGAACCAGCAGAAAATAACATGTTTTGAATGGATTGGTTTGGTGTATTTTCACATGAGACAAGCCCACAGCCTGTCAGTCCACGGCCACATAAATAACACAAAAAGTACATCTGACAACCAAAGGATACGTGGCAAGTCCTCAGCAGTCAGAGTCTGCTGCTGAGGAGGCTGACTCGCTTGACTTTAAACTAAACATCATCTCTCCAGAGCTGGTCTGCAATCAGCCTTATGCTCCTGATGCTAATTGCCGCGGGGGATGATTGAGAGCAGCGTTCACTAACGCTGGCACACTGTAATTACAAGCCGAAGTTCTTCTGTGGCGGCTCCCCTCTATTTCAGTCAAATGAGAGGATATGTTGATTAACCAGAGGGGGGGTGGGGGGCGTCGAACATGACATGGTGCTGAGCGGCTCGACTGATGGATCTTGGCTGCCTATCTGCCGGGTTGTCAGTTTCACAACAGTGCTTGATTGCGCTGCTGTCTGGGAGTCTGGTTTACTTGCACCTGGACTCTCAGCCAAGAATTCTTGTACAAAGCAAGAAATGTGGGGATGATCTGCCAGAGTTAATTGGGGAGTGGGAGTGGGAGATAGGAGCAGTGGCAGAAATTTAGGCGCCCCTTGCTTTGCCAAATGGCTCACAGGGGTTGGGAGCTGAGGGGGAGACGGTTTTATGAGATTTCATGAGAAGGCATGTGCTGTCGTTTTTATTTAGGGTGACTTGTTAACGCATGCGCCCACACACGCTCTCACAAGCAAACTGGAAAAATAGATTCCCATAGCAAGCTGCATTAGAATATACGCTGGTGTCAGTTATTATTACAACTACAGCAGTCACCATAACTTAAACCTTAGCAAGTACCAGTGTAGCTCCCGTTATTATAATGTGGAGCATAAGAGCACTTATTTTCTCTGGTAACCCATATATCACATGAAAACATCTGTTTTCAGTCTTCTGTTTAATATTAACATGTTTTTCTCCATTGAACGCAAATTATATGAATTGCTCCACCATAATGCCTTTAGAGGTTTGTGAGGCTTTGAGCAGAAAGAACATGACAGACAGCTTTATACTGCAACACTCATTACTCTTTCATTAAGTGGCTGCCAATAATGGATGTTGATGAACCATCACTGTCTTGTCCATTCATATACCATCTGTCCTCATCATTAGCCTCATTATGTTGGCCAATAAAAGGGTCTACATTTATTTCAGAACCAGAACTTTCAATATATGTGATTACAAATATAATACATATAACACACACACACACACACACACACACATACATGGCTATAGGATAATTGGGCCACGTACCAGTTGCCTATAATGAGGTGGACTGGTACACGAAATTCCATCCTGATAGTAAATTAGTGGCAGTATGTTTCTACTTACAGGCAGCTGGGCAGATGTGGAGGGTGCTTGTAAAAAATAGAAGCTCCATGTTTCTCTTGTAAGGCTGTGTTGTAGGTGGGGCACACCCTTTGGTGTGTTTCCTCCCGAGCTCTGTGTTTAAGGGTGGAGAACCCTTGGGAAATGACAGATGGGTGTAGAGCATGCATTCAAGTGGTCAGACTATATGTGGTAATATCAAGGTGAACTAAATATAAGGTGGAGGAGGCCAGTTTTTGGAAGGGAGCCACCCAGGGTTTTTAAATGCCAGGCTGCCATTTGGAAACGTATGATTTCCCCGGTGAAAATCTGTAGCACTGAAAAGAAAAGGGCATGCAGAAGCTCACATGTACGTGTCTGGATGTGGACCTCCTGTACTGAGCACTGTGTGTATTTAAGTATATGTGTTTTTGTGTGTGTGTGTGTGTGTGTGTGTGTGTGTGTGTGTGAGAGAGAGAGAGAGATATCAAGAGCTTAGAGATTGCTTACAGGCAAATTGATAAAGCAGGATCAAAGGAGGCTGCAGGAACCAATTCCCTATATGAGCAGATAATGTTACAGATCAACATTTGTTTATTCTGCAGGGCCTCAGATCAGCTGTTTCCCTCCCAGCAATTTCACTATTAAGCAGGCCAGCTACGTTGACACATACTGCTGGGACTCTCTCATGCATCACGAATTTGACAGCGATGGGAACTTTGAGGAGCGCTCTCTCTGGGTTCACAAAGTAAGTCGAGAGATTCTGATCAGGCTTTCTTGACCTGTTATTGTCACATGTAAGTGGTTGTCAGACAAACTGCTGAAACATTTTTATCCTTATTGTGATTTGCAAGACTTCAGTTGAAAATGTCAGCATAAACCTTTAATAAGAAGCACAGTCCCTGATTTGTTGCAACAACCATTAGTGAAGTATTCTGAAACAGTGCAGTTGACATTTAAGGCCCAGTCACAAGCAGGAAAGTAATTCTAAATCAGGAATTTGTAATACCGCTTTGTGAAGCCATTGTTTATGTGACTTGTCTGCTTCTCTGCTACTTTGCCTTTTTTCTTCCTCTCCATCTGCCTCTCCCCACCCTGTCATCCTTTTCTCTCATTGTCTGTCCAGATGTTCCCTTACTCTCTCCTGGCCATGGCGGTGCTGATGTACCTGCCAGCTCTGATCTGGCGCCAGCTCGTGATGCCCTCACTGGGCTCAGACCTGCTCTTCGTAATCGACGAACTAGATAAGTCATACAACCGCTCGATCCGACTGGCCCAGAGCATTCTCGATATGCGCCAGACCACTAAGAACCCGCTCACATTTCAGGCTGAGCTGCAGAGGTGAGAGACCAGTGACTGTCGTGGCATGAATATCCACTGCTACTATATATTTTCCTTTTTTTTTTTTTTTTTTGTTTATATTTTGAATACCCAAATCTTATGAGTGCATATTTGCCGTAAGACAAGATTATGCCTTTGTTAAATGAAACTTTAATGATTCCCATAGAGAAATTGGGTCACTGGAGCAGCAAATAAAAACGATCCACCAGTGAGAAATATTGCCCAAAGGTTACAGAGGTGATCTTAAGCTGTCAGTTTGAATCTCTCGATAAACTGGGGAGTGTGGCTCTGGAAACTGAAGAGGAATGTTTTCCTCTCCCTCAGCAGCTACCATTGATATACCCTTGAGCAAGGTTTTAAGATCCAAGAGTCTCAGTGGATGGTTTGTTGTGAGTGTTGTGGTGGGCAGCTCCTAGTAGCTAAAAGTAGAAAGCTGTGGTTGGGTGTTGGGTTGGGAGGTTCCCAGCTTGAAATATGTTTAGCCGTATGAACATGAAGGAGAACATTGTGCTGAGTTTCCTCTCCTTGTCCGATTGCAGGGCAAAGAAGAAGCGATACTTTGAGTACCCTCTGCTGGAGCGATACATGCAGTGCAAACAGAACTCCTACTTCCTTGTTAGCATGCTTTTCTTACGTGGCTTCCTCCTCCTGACCTTCATGACCGCTGCCTGTCTCTACCTGGCCTACTTCCACCTCTCGGCCTTCCTGCAGGATGAGTTCAGCTGCTTTGTCCGCACCGGCATGCTGCGCGATCAGAACTGGGTTCCTGAGCTGGTTCAGTGTAAAATGATTGGTCAGTTGGTGTTTCAGGTGATAAGCGTGGCCAACGGCGCAATCTACGTCCTGTTGGCCCCCATTGTTCTTTTCAGCCTGATTCGGCTCTTTGTTTGGGACACCACCTTCATCTCCGTCTATGATGTCCTCCCAGCTCTGGATCTCCTCAACCGCCGCAGGCTCGGCTGCCCGCTAAATGACCTCAATGTCCTTCTGCTGTTCTTGCGTGCCAACGTAGCGCACTTAAAGTCCTACGGAAACGTGAGGGCGTTGTGCTCGCTGGCGCCGCCACAGGTAGGCAACACCACTGCAGGGCAAGGCTTAAATGCAATGCTGACCCAAGAAGAGATGGAGGAGCGGGAAGAGGCTGCGATGGAGCTGGCGGAGGAGGTGGAGGAGGCCAAGGAGGAAGGGAAGCTCAACTTAGTGGATATCATGACCATTCTGGGAGCAGCACAGGGAAGAGTGGTGAACTGCAGTGAGAAGAGGCCTCTGGTGGAGCAGAATATGAGTCTGGGTACCGTAACACTTATCTACACACTTAAACGCTTTCTACTAGTGGCTATTTTTGTCTACATCATTTGGGATGTACAGAAAATTATTAAGTGACCTCCAGACTAAAGATAAAGGATAATGAATACAAAGTGCTTTAAATATAACTGAACACAGAATCATTTCATATTCAAGTGGACCTGAGGAAGCAGTTTGAGAAACTGTAAGCAGTAAATCCAAATAAAAGAGTTTGGTAAAATTGTTTCTTTGTATTGTTTCTGACTTGTCTTATTTTTGTTGTTTCTTTTTGAAATCAAACTGAATCACCTATATTTCTAAAAGAGTCTTTTCAAATCACTGGCTAATGTGGAAGAGATAGATTTGTGGTACTTCCCAGCCCTAACTAACCTCTCTGTCTCTTCACAGAGCCAAACCACCAGGGGTACCATGAGTTGAAGGAGACAGCACCCTTTAGTCATTACTAGGCCTCCTATGGACTGAATCAGAGTGATAACAATGGGGGGGTTGGGACATTCTCTACAGTAGAATTTGAAGAGTGCTGTACCCACAAAGACTGTGGACGCCAATCATGGGTTTCTGCGGTCTGAAGGAAAAAAAAAAAAAAAAGCCTCTTTTAGAATTACAGGGAAAATTGTTCTGGCTGGAAATGTCAATGGATTTGTCAATTTTCAGCAGCCGTGCATCTGTAGCTGCCACAGACTTTCCTTCTGTCTCTTAGTCTGGTCCCATTTATTTTCAGGAAACCAGAGGTGGAAGCTTGCAAGTGAAAGTGGCTGTTGTAATCATGTTTACTAACAACTATATGTCGACGTGACTGTGTGCATTTGTGAGAAATAGGAGTTTTGATACAGTACGCAGTATACTGTATACTGTATACATTTTTTGAGAGACAGAAAAACATTTTAGTGGCAGTTATGGATTCCTCTCTGTAACTTATATTTGATGAACTTAATAAGAGGTCACATTACTGAATATTATAATTTATGTACTCTCTTTCCTTTTTCCACCTTATATTGGTATTTACTTTATCAGCAAATAAAATGAAATTTGTCTGTGTGTGAATTATGATACGTGTTTTCTATGTAATTATAAATAAATAAACGTGGTGTAGCTACAAGTACTTCCCTCATCATTAAATCTGCAGATGTATAATTTATATATACCAAGGTGATTTTTTGATCTGTCCTTTTAAGGATAGCAGAGAGCCACTCGTCTTTTCAGTGCTTTTATTTTTAGTACATGTAATTACAGAGCTGAGTGGGCTAAGCACTGCTTCTGTGCAGAGATGTCAGATGCTTGTCTACAAAAGGTAGGTACATAAAATACTGTATTTACAGGCAGGAAATGTCTATACGATCAAATTCAATAGAATGAGGCATGCCTCATTCTATTGAATGAAATACTATAATTTCTCTAGAAATTATAGTATTTTGACACAGCTAAGAGATGACTGTGAGCTGTCAACGTGCTTGTAATATAAATTTAACTGTTAATGAACCAGATGATACAGCAAACAATCAATGAGCATGTGGCATCTGCCATTATCTTTATGCTTCAGAGTAGCAGCCTAGCTGGAAATAAATAGGACACAATGCCTCCTTTACATGATCCAGCCTTGGCAAATATATACACTATATGTATATACAATATATGTATATAAATCAAGCAAACGTTCCACTTGTGTCACCATGTGTGACTATTGCACTGAATGAGCCAAGAATCACTACTGTGCGGCAAGTAAAGCATGCAATTATTTTGATGTAGTCAAAGGCACAAAGGCAGGCTAAGTTCCTTGTGGGTAATAAGGGCCAGTGGTGTACAACAGGAATGCGATGTAGATCTATCTGAGACTTATAATGAACCCTTTGGAAGTCCAGATACAAATGATGTGTGTGTATGTTTTGTAGACTATCACTTCACTGCAAAAAAAAAAAAAACTTAATGACCTGTGTTTTATTATCGAAACAGGAAATCACGGGGCATGGAACACTTTATAGTCAAGGCATTTCAGCTTTCAGATATTTTCCACATCAAAGTAATGGTTAGGCTTTTCATGCTGCAGCACAACTTTAACAGTCATGCATGTAAGATTCCAATCAATCCATCCAGCACAGAGTAAGAAGGGAGACAGGTGATGATGATGAATGTTCTTAATTACATATTTTCAATGGGAGTAAACTTAAACTTTAAAGCTTAACACAAAGGCAAAAACATGAGTATGTGCTGTTTGTGATGGTGTTGTTGTCTGGGCTGCAGCTGGCTGGCTCAGGCCACTTGAGGGCATCATTGAGTCATAATGAAATCAGACTGCCAGCATTGTTTTGATGGCAATATATTAATTTAGGGCTGCATCATAAGTGGGGTCAGTGTTGATATTTATAATTCCTGTAATCAAAACAAAAGAGATTGCAGTCTCATTCAAATCAGCCTTATCAGGCGTTCAGCAGGTCCAGACTCTTCTGCCAGAGTCTGTAAAAGCTTCTGTGCCGCAGCCAATTTTATGGTGGGGCTGCTGTTGCTGTGATTGGACCGCTGCCTTTTTGGAGTCAAGAAACTGCTGGCAATCTTCACTAGGTTCGGCTATGTCAGCAGGCTGGACACCAACAACCACTGTTTGCACTCTGTTTCCCAAAATGTTGGGCTTATGCTTTAAAGCAGAATTTGATTGAGTGAAATGAGAGATCAAGGGCGTCCTTAGCCTGCTCCACGCTGTCATTCCTGCCTGCTTGGATAATGGTGATGACTCTGTTACATCCAAACAATACTGAGGCGGTATCATCACAAGGTTTACATAGCTCGCAGCACAGCAGCAGGCACGGCGCAGGATCCAAGTTATTGAGTTTGCAGTCTGTTGTAGTCTGACAACTCTGAGCCACAACCTTTTGCACTCAACTCTGCATGAGAGATCTACTGATGGGAACAGATAGAAACATCAAATTACTTTGCGCTCATCCTGTTTGTTTCCACTGAGTATGGCAATGATCTATGTGCTAGAGGCTGGTGTGAGAGGAGGGGATTTGGGGATTGGGATGCTTTAAAACTGATCACACTACCATCTAATTAGAAATGATGTATGAGGACAATGATGATTTTTTTTTGGGTTCTTTGTTCCTGTCCAGTAATAACTACCTGAAATACAGCTAGCCTTTTCCGTGATGGGGTTTTTACAAATAAACAGTTTTACCATTTAGGTTGCTGGCTGTAAATGGGTCTGAGTCAGATGCCTGCAGATCAATCTCATGAGGAATTTAAAGCGAGTTTCACATGGCGACAGCATGCAAAACAGTAGCTGATAGTAAACCACAGTTGAGGTGACCTTCAGTTCATGATTCAATTGATCCATTGTAGCTCGACTCCTCACTCAGACGACCATCTAATAAAGAAAGAAGCTTAAATTAAAAGTGATAGCCATTCTGAGCAGAAAACACACACTCAGGCAGTTTTATGCTGTTGCCACAATGATTAGAGAAGCTTTAAAAGGCCATAACTGCCTGTCAGGGAATGATGTGATTATAGTCAAACATATAATAACTGTGGTGGAACTCGTAAAGTGCTTAAATAATACTGGTATTATAGCATATCTTGGCTGAGATTTTTACATGTTGCAATCAACATTTGTCCTGTAAATTCCAGCAATATAAAACTACAATATTACACGTTGCCCCAAGAAACTGCTAACTTTAGCTAAGCTAAAGTTAGCTTAGAAATGGAGTGCACTAACATCAACAAACAACCCACCACAACACAGACTCAAACACAAATTCCACATGAGCACAAAAAAACCCCAAACTGACTGACACTGGGGAAAAATTATGACATTACGTTTTATAAATCTTATTTCAAAAAAACATAATGTTCGAAATATATTCTCGCATAGGCAGACCTATCACCAGATTTTTTTTTAGCACTGTGGCAGTGCTGGAGAGTTAGATATTGTTTAAAATATAGTTTATAGCCAAACTGTATTAACAGTGTACCTTTAGTTACCTCATCTATCAACATGATGTCGGTCAATCATGTTCAGTCTCCTATGGTCGAACTAGACAGTGGGATTTTCGGTGAGCTGGTGGATCATCAAAACATCTATAAAGGTTTTACCGTCCCTGTCAGTCTCTTTACAAGCCCTCTCTGTGTGCCTGTCATTCGGGGTGCTCATGAGAGTTTGCTAACATGGGTGTTCCAGCAGATAAGTCCACCGCCGGTAGGTGTTCTTTGCATGCACTTGCTGTTTTGTCTGCAGTCCCAATTAATCATATTTAAAGCTTCACAGCAAGGGTAGGAAGGGTACACTTTTCTTACCCTGGTAATCTTTTAACTGGCACTATCCAAGTGCCGTACAGGGCTTAATTCCTTTCCCAGTCCAACCATCATGTCACTTTTGGCCGGTGCCCAGCATGCTCGCTTGTTTCTACCTACGCAGTGCAAGCACATGTGCAAGTGCAAGCAACAGGATGCTATGTGCAGTTCACCACTGGTGCCATTAACAACAAGGGTTTTCTTAATGTTACAGAACCTTGAATATTTTAAGCAGTTATTTCTTCCATGCTTTTACAACAGTACCCTCAGTAATACAGAGGCTCACTGTTGACTGTGCCTAATTAGAGAAACTTGTCCAGAAAGAAAAATCTGCAGCAGTCCTCATTGACCCCTCTCAGCATGGAGAGCTCTTTATCTTCAGAGTGCGGAGTAAATGCTCACTCTACATTTGACTCACAGGTTTGCTTTTAAGCATGCCTCCCATCCTCTGAGTGACTAATCTGTCTCTTTTCCTGAGGTTTTCGAGTCATCAAGTTTTAATTGAGTGGTCTTCTTCTCTTTCTCTTTTGACATGTAAGTTGTCAATGCTAAGTACTCAGTCCTTCCTTTTCAAACAAAGCACTGTCACTGCTGCAGGAAATGCAGAACAGCAAGGGATGAAAACACCTACCTAAAACCTGCTGTGTGGCTTTCATGAACTGGCTATACTGTAGCGTGAATTACCTGTATAATATCATGTAAAATATCATGTAAAATATCTACAGATGCTCACACTCAACTTTAGTCATGAAACATATGCAAGGGCAAACAGTAATGATTTGAAACCATCCAAGGCTGAATAAATTAAGGAAACCTCTCAAACAGAAGATGAATTATTTTGATTATACTGTGTTTATGAAGCTCGGTGCAACTCATCAAACAGGAGCAGAAGTTGATAATATAATAATCCTCAGGTTTATTACCAGTATATGTCCACAAGGTGCAGTTCGACTCGGAAGCAAACGCAGGTAAAACTCACATTTAGAAAACAAATTTTATTAAACAGGAACTGTTTCTCATAATACCAAAGCAAGGCTGAACAAATTTAATTAATTGCCCAGGAGTACAAACCTCGTTTCTGTGCCTACAAAGGTCAGGACAGTTGGACAGGGAATCATAAACTGAGCGCAGATGGGCTACAGCAGGTCTGTCTCAGAGGATCATACCCCCTCTGGATTCTTCAAGGACGCCTTTGGTCCTAAATCCAACCAAATCCAACCAATCGTACACTTTGCACATAATTCTGGTACAATTTCAAATTATTGTTAAGTTTAAAATTGTTAAATAACAGGTAAACAAGCAGCTGCGAGTATTTGCCTCACAGGCAAATATACAGCCTGCCCCAACTTATTGCTTGGGGTTTTTGGGGCTGAATGAAAACTGAAGACAAGACCTGCAGACGCTACTCTGGGCTGAAAACACTTCATAGTCTCTTATTAGTAATATTATTATTATTATTATTATTTGGCCTATTTCAGCATAACATTGCACCCCCACCCCCACAAACACACACAAACACACACACACCCCTCCAAACCTTTTGTGTGATTCAAACTGTATTTACAGAACACCGGGGCTGACCCCCAGTGTGACCCCAATCCACCCTGACTTGTAGTGCTGACAAGCCTCTTACCTGAGGTGTCAATGTCAAGTACAGCTGTCAGCTGGTACGGATGTGGGATGACACAGAAAGAAGGGGGATAGGGGGTGGGGGGCGGTGACATTGTATTTCAGTGAGTGCTGTCATTTCCTTACAGTGATAATGTCCTGGGAGGTGGAAATCTGCTCTCCTATCTCCTCCCTCCACGTCCTCAAACGCTGGTATATCATTTTAGCTTATTCATTCATTGAGTCATTTACACCACATGTTCCAAAATAATAGGCTGGCTGTTTGAGAAAAAGGACTAAAATCACATCTTGACTGCAAGTGCTGAGATGCACACAGACAAAAACAGCTCTAATACTGATGTAATTTGCTGTCTGCATTTTGCTGCTGTTCGTTTTCTTTTTTATTTAAATTTATATTTTCATCAAGATATGTGTACAAAATTCAGTTTCAACTAAAAAGCACAGAACCTTTCAATCTTCTGCCAACACTGAACAACTCTCCTACTCATACCCTTTTTTCCCATCACTTACCTTTTAACTTGAGCAACTCTGTAAACATATTCTTCAGATATGATGGAAGCAAAATCTGAAGAATATGCTGGCTAGAGTAAAAAATATTAGTTCTCTAAATGGTGGAAATGCCCATGTCCAGATGACAACCAACATAATCAATCAGCCCAATTTTCCACCAGATTTCACTGGAAATCTGTTCTAAGGTTTTTGACATTTCCTTTCAACAGACAAACCAACAAACTAATCAATGTCTGAAAAAATAACCTTGGCAACAGAAATGTGATTTATTTGTATTAGTAATCTTTTTTTTTCTTGCACCACACACACTGCTCAGTCCCTTGTGTCAGTGTGAAGTACTTGCAATTAAGCAGCCCAACATTCACCCTTACCACCTCCATCATAACTACCCTTGCCAGTGTTTCTATGCATGACATTATGTCATTTGCAGTCTCTCCTAAGGCTGTGCACAAAGTTTATTGTTGAAAGATCGAAAAACACTATGAAATGCCCTCATTAGAAAGCTGTTCAAAAACATCCCTAAAATCCAGATGGATTTTCAATTAGATTTTTAGTGCAGGAAGAAATATATATACAGTATGTGTGCCAAATTTCATATATGATTGTTATGTCCTGTGTAGGATTGGCCGAGACACAATATGAGTACCCAATCTTCCTAAAGTCCCATGTAATCACAGGAACTGATTACTGGTAGACATTAAACTGTTGTATTCATTTACTAATTGCTTCCCAATAATCTGAGAGTATATTCCAGGTTCAGGGTAGACAAAGGTCAAAATAACAAAAAAAATCTATTTGGAAACAAAACACCAACATAACCTGCCCAAATATAACAGAACCAACTTACAATAACTAACCTGGCGGTCCACCCCCACTAACCCTCAAATACACAAAAGCCCTAGAAATGGCAAAGGTTACTCAGATGCAGACAATGTTGTGGTCGGCTGGGCCAGGAGGTAGATGAATTTTTCTCCCCTTGTAGCTCGGCTGCACCATTTCGGTCCTTATATTCAAGGACATCTGACAGGAGCCAATCAGCTGCTAAATCCAATGCTGTCCATCAATCACCTCCTCGTCCCAGCACACGCTCCTTTGCATACATACAAAGAGGCCATGCCAACTTTCAGCCCACAAAAAAAAAATATACACAACCAAATTAACAATACGATTGCAGTTGTAACAATTACATATTTGAACGCTTGTAAAAGTCTTGATAATATAAGAGTCAAATATATAACACATACAGAACAAGACTGTAGACAACAGGAAACACCACAGCAAATTTTCAGATCAGTGCTAGGAAGTTTTTATTCATCAGTGGTGGAAGTGCTGAATCAGCTCCATCGTCCTGCAGCTAGGCATGAGCCGGAGAATGTGTCAGATCTGTTCAGTTTGGTGACAGATGATTTTCAAAGCCCAAGCTCTCATTTGCATGAGTTTAAAATTGGAAGCAGTTTGACCTCTGTCTTGAAGCTGCAAATTTGATTAGTCGTGGTGTCCAGTTGTATCAGTAGGAGAGAGCATAACCAATTCATGAGAGAAATCAAAGTGAAATTAATGAAAACACAGGGATCTGGTTGTTTGTGCCATTTCTTAACTTTAAACCAATCACTGCTTTCCTTTGTTGATTGCGTCACTATTTAACACACTGGGGAATCCTTTAACAAAATTTTTGTAAATGCAGGGCAGTCCGTTATGAGAACTGTCCCTTAAAAATTGTATTTCTATGCAAATAAACTGCAAGTGTAAAAGCATGTTTTTCGAAACGCAATTGCGGTCAGGTTAATTTACATATTTGATAAGTTGCAAATGCATTGATACTGAATGTATCATTAAAATGTCGATGCATCATGAACGCTGCATGTTGAAAAATGATGCTAAAGGGGTAACCGGTGCATTAAAAAGTTGCCTTTTGTGTGAAAAATACATATTTTACACATCAAAATCTGTAAATCTGTTTCCAAGTAAACCCTTTTGTGTCTCCACAAAAAAAAAAAAAAAAGAAATTAATTGCCTCAAGTGTTGTCACTTGCGTGATCGTTGACTGGGTTTGAAAATGGCTGTGGAAAAGAAATGAGTTTACCAGGGATCTGTAGTCCGCTCCTCATCTCTGACTGAGACTTGAGGCTCCAGGCTACATTAGCTGCTGCTGGTATAATACCCCTGAATCTCTGAACAGACTGAACTCTCAGCGGTTGAGTTGCACTGTGGGTAATGGCAGGTGCCAGTTTTTGATATGGAAGAAGAAGAATGTGTGGTATAAAAATGATAATCTTGATCCTTTTTTTTTTTTTTAAAGCTGTCAATTGTGAGTCTGATGATGTTATAAGAATGTAATATTAAATCGGTTAATTAGTCTTTAAAGCTGCCAGTGCACCTTACCAAAAGTGCTGGTTGGTTGGTCAAACGGCTTTGGAAACCCCTCCGCCACATCGTCCTAACAATGGATTTGAGGGTTTGAGTGTGACATTTTCTGCAACTTTTCACGCTGATAGTTCGACACTAACGGGAACTTTATGCAAGGACTGTTCAATTGTGTAGAAGTGAGACAAGAGCCAGGGTATAAAACTTGTCTCTCAGCTCTCTAAATTTAATCATTCTTCACACTGGCATTCTTTGTGCGTATAAATGAATGAATGCCTTCTGGGAGTGCGGCATTATCCCCATATTTAAATGAATATTACTGTTCATGTTCCCCTTCTCTAAGACAACCTTTATTTTACTCCACCTTTGAGTGTGGCCCAAGCAGAAACCTCCGGGGCAGAAAAATGAAGCTAGCACAAAGTGCTAAAAACTCCTGCAGTTTTTGGACCTCACAGACTCCCATGTTAAAATGTTCAACTTCACTGCATAAGTAAACATGTTTACAGCCTGGAGCAGCTCACTCTGAAGTTCAAAACTGCTCCTCAAAAACATTTGGGTAACATCTTTATTTACAGGCTATGGTGTGGCCATGCAGAGCTGTTTTAAAAAAAAAAAACGTTCTGCCTTCTGATGCCATTTGACAACAGAACTAATTCTTTTCAACCATAACCCAGGCCCTGAGGTGTTCTGGCTTACGCCTAAGTGATAAATTTCTTGAATCATTCGCCATGTTCTCCTTCGCTTCTCCTTGGTAATTGAATTTATTGTTTATCTCATCTGCAGTCTCGACAAATACTAAACGTGAAACAGATATTGACCTTACATTCTGTGCAGTGCAGTTACCTTAATTGTCTTAGGTACCAATTAGTGTTAATGAGGAGGCAGAGTTTTCAGTGACAGATTGCAATACATGATCATCAGTGTCTTCAACAGTGATTAAAATAATTTAATAAATAATTTAAAATAAAATAATTTCCCACTTTTCTGAGGGAAGTTAGAGTGGTTTTAAACACAGAAACAAAAACACAGTGTAAATCATTGTTCACTTGCCCCCTCAGCAGTCTAAGGGTTGATGCTGCACTTGAGTTTTCACAGTACTGGAATGTCGCATGACATGGTGAGTGGAATTTCTTTGAGGCGAATTGAAAAAGGGCTTGTTGAACCACTGCACCACAGGTATCACCGCAGCCAAACTCCAAACTAAAGGTACGTTCACAATAGCACTCAACATTTAATTTAAAGCCGTCAAATACAAGAGTGACTTTACTATTTTGGTGTTAAATCCAGCTTGTTACGGCAGACTTATAGGCTGTGAGCGTTACTACAAGTGTTGTTTTCTACCAATTCCTAGTTTTTTAAACTCCTACAAAAAAGCTAAGACATTTACCAGTTTTGATTTTCATGTCTTGGAGTTTATTTTTTCTCATGCACCATGAGAAGAGCATACACGAAAAAGCTCTCAGACCTGTTTATCTTCTGTAGTGGAAGTAAGGTGATATGGTGGGCATTTTATTGGCCCACCTGCTGCTGTTGTGGTTTAAATGAAGTGGGCTGCAGAAATGGTTCCTGTACTGACTGGGGGGGTAGATGTAGTGCTGCTGTGTGTATTGCCCCCACACAATAAACATCATGGCTGTCGCAGCTGAATGAAAGCTCTGTATTTGACTGATGACTTGTTTAAGAGAGAGAGAAATGAAAAGAGGGGGCGACGGGAAGACTGATATAAATGTGCCAAGCGTCGGCCCATCTGCATCTATATCATCTGTCAACAATCCTGAAGCATCACACCCCTGAGAGGTGTGTGTGTCTTTGTGTAGGTGCGCTCAAACAGGTGTGTTTATGTGTATGTTTGAAGGTGGTAGACATACAGCTGCTGTGAAGTACATATTCATGTGCTCTGATTGATGCCCTTATATTCAAAGCACATTTCTTAGTACATCAATGGGATGAATGGCCATTAAAAACATCACTGATGCTGCATGTTGAGCCTGTGAAAGATTATCAAGAGCACTTTGGGATGTACTGTGTGATATAAAAAATGAAGGCAATGGTGTAGTCGGTTTTGTTACTCAGTGTGTTCCTCTTTTAACTATCACTGACCTCTAACAGCTGGTTTTTAAAGGAAAATGTATCACAGACATAAAAAGTTCCAGGTGCTCAGGGTGAAACTGCACTATCCAAATACCTGAGAACCTCATCCAGGTTGTGCACCTGTTCTGAGACTTTTACTGATTACATGACTTTATTCATTCCCTGAGGGAAGCAGTCAGTTCCTGCCAACATGAGAAGCAGAACACTGGAAACCCTGTAAGTGCGTTTTCATTGTGTGGCATGTCTTCCGTATCAGGCAGCTGGAATTAAGCATACTTGTATACGTTGGTGTTACAGGTGATGGTAATTGCCTCTGTCATGTTCCTCAGCACACTCTGTTCTGTTGATAACATGCCCTTGGCCTCTAGTCAATCCAGTTATTTATCAAGTGACTCTGAACAGCAAAAGACTCGCTCTGTTTAAAACAGGTTTGGTGTTTTTTTTCTCGACTGAAACCTCAAAGTGACACGTGTGGCACTCAGTCAAATACAGCTTCTGTTTCTGGAGATACGCGTCCACATCTGGGTCATCCTTTGCTGCTGTTGACTTTGAATATTTTCTTCAAGTGTCGCAGCACCATTTCAACTCGTCTGCCCACAAACTGTGTTGAATTTTTTTCTTGCTGTTTTCCTAAAACGTAAGTATGTCAGTGTGGAGTACAGATGTCCAACACTTTCCACATGGTTTTAATTTAGACATCATAACGCAACATGAAGCTATTAATACCCTAGTTTAGAATACATTTATAGTATGTCACTTTTCCACATTAAAATGACTGAACCTATGTTACATACTTTGTTGAGTTGTGCTCTTACATTATCGCAAATGTTTTCAGCAATTCTCAAACCTAGAGAAATCTGGGATCTTAATCATGGTAATGGTATGTGTCATTTGGTCGCCTGTCAAGGACGTCATATCCCCTATGTGCATGTGGTTGCCTGCCAGAAACATCAAAATTGCTGCTCTGACTAAAAACTCCAGAAAAACTGACACTGAAGGAATCCAAACCAGGAGAAAACACGACGTCACTGCTGTCTTTTGTTATTGTTGCGGTTGAGAGTTGGAAATATAATTTCTCTTTGCTTTCATGCTGAAAATTAGACCATTAAACTGGTGCTGGCAAAATATTGACTAACAAATCTCCTCTCTACTTTGAATCTGCTTAATCTGTTAGTGTGTTTTGTCAGAGTTGATGATGGTGTTGTTTGTGGTAGCATAGGCAAGATAAAGAAAATAGTCTTGGTGTGAGAAGCAGTGATGGCTGGCATTAGGGGAGTGACTCTGGGACGCCAGTGATCACTGTCTAGCCTCCTGGAGGTGTCGTGGGACCAACTAGACGAAACACTGGTGAAAGGAGGTTCCCACCTGATGACCCCAAAGACATGTTAGTTATCACTGCTCATTAGTCTGTATAGCTAAATTAATAGTTAT
>NW_019524968.1:309758-310393 GCF_002814215.2 Seriola lalandi dorsalis | reverse complement strand
AGGTACACAGCTGACCATCAATATCGTCGTTGATATTTGGTTGAATGTAGGTTGACGTCAGGTGACCAAAATTCAATGTCAGGGCGATATCAAATGGCAAAATCGATTTGACGTAGACTACTGATGACAGCTGACATTGGTATTTTGTTGATTTTAAGTTGCTGTTGTTGTTACGTAGCCAAAATCCAATGTCTTCCAAATGTCTCAAGCCCATGCCATCTTGACATAAAAAATATTGACATTCTATAGTTATATGCAAAACATCACACATCAATTAGCCAACATTGGTTTTTAACATAAACCCAATTGTCATTTAACCTCTGTCCGCCATTAGAGTCATTACAGTCCAACGAGCAACAGTTAGCTAAATACTATAAAGACATATCCTACGTATTGTAGCTATTGCTTACTATTAGCTGGAGAGGCGCGCATGACACACAAAAAACTGTGATAGTTGAAAATGTTTTATTTTGAAAGTTAGATGTCTCTTCTGATTATTTTGGCCTAGATGTTCTCTTGTAAAAGGACTTGAGGTTGAGTTCAGCTGATTTGCAATTCAGCACTGCAGACCAGGCCAGCAAATCGGTTCAAATGCCATTTGCTAGGCCTCTACATCAAGTCCCAGCACATGGTTT
>NW_019524968.1:286385-309738 GCF_002814215.2 Seriola lalandi dorsalis | reverse complement strand
TGTTAGTTATCACTGCTCATTAGTCTGTATAGCTAAATTAATAGTTATCATAGGACATGTTAAGCTTAGGGAGCTATTCACTGAGTCTGGTCCATTTTCTGTAGCACAAGCTTTGTGTTTATCTTAAAATAAAAAGATTTTCGACTTCAATGTGTACTGGGACTGTACTAGTTCGGCACACTCCAGCAGTTACAAAAGCTCCTGTCTTCTCCTGCCTACTTTTATATGTTAGACCAACTGCTAGATTTTAAAATGGATGTGCAGCCTCAACTGAATATTGTGAGATGAAGATTAGCTTCCCTATAGGTACACAGCTGACCATCAATATCGTCGTTGATATTTGGTTGAATGTAGGTTGACGTCAGGTGACCAAAATTCAATGTCAGGGCGATATCAAATGGCAAAATCGATTTGACGTAGACTACTGATGACAGCTGACATTGGTATTTTGTTGATTTTAAGTTGCTGTTGTTGTTACGTAGCCAAAATCCAATGTCTTCCAAATGTCTCAAGCCCATGCCATCTTGACATAAAAAATATTGACATTCTATAGTTATATGCAAAACATCACACATCAATTAGCCAACATTGGTTTTTAACATAAACCCAATTGTCATTTAACCTCTGTCCACCATTAGAGTCATTACAGTCCAACGAGCAACAGTTAGCTAAATACTATAAAGACATATCCTACGTATTGTAGCTATTGCACAATCATGACCCAACATACAGTAGCTACAACGCTGTTAACAGATTTTTTTTTATTTACTGAAAAATGAGTTAGCATCAACACAATTTTCACTGTGCGTAAAGTAGAGACACTTAGGATTCCATAAGTTGCCAGTTTTAGCCAAAAACTTGAAATTTTAGACATAGGAAAATAATTTTCTTTACTTTCACTTAATTGTGGCACAGATTCAACATGTAAAATCATTAAGCTTTAAAGGCTTGGTAGATATATTTTTGTATTTTTGACAGAGCCAGACTAGCTAAAGCTAATTGCCTCTTAAGTGAAGCTCCGTAGTTAATGCAAAGATTTGAGTGGTATTAATCTTTTCATCTAACTCTCTTCAAGAAGGAAAACAAATGTAAAATGATTTACATGAAATGTAAATCTATTAATTTAATACATGATAAGAGGAGCTATAGCAGGCAATACTGGCACTTAGTGTGCTGTAAGCTCAAAGCTAGGTGCTGGAGATCAGACTTACTATTAGCTGGAGAGGCGCGCATGACACACAAAAAACTGTGATAGTTGAAAATGTTTTATTTTGAAAGTTAGATGTCTCTTCTGATTATTTTGGCCTAGATGTTCTCTTGTAAAAGGACTTGAGGTTGAGTTCAGCTGATTTGCAATTCAGCCCTGCAGACCAGGCCAGCAAATCGGTTCAAATGCCATTTGCTAGGCCTCTACATCAAGTCCCAGCACATGGTTTTCGCAGTGCAGTGCAGTCTGGTGGTGTTGTTGCTGTCAAGCACTTTTGGCGAGACTAGTTTTTCTCTGCTGCTCAGTTTGCTCCATCCTTCATGTCAGTCTCAGCTGTCTCTGCGCCTCAGAAGGAGATGGACAGAGCCCCCATGCCAACACACACACACACACACACGCACGCGTACATGAACCCACACAAACACGCACACACACAACATGACAGCAAGGAGGATAAGATGATTGACGATGAAAACGATTTCTTCTGAATCCAACAAGCCCCTCCATGAGGACCTAAGATATTTATCAAATCAGCCGGATGCCCAATTAGAATTTTAGTTCATTATAATTGTATTCATTATATTTACTTCTCCGACCTTTGGTAGCCTTGTTTATCTTCTCCCCTTGATGATTAAAATGTCTAGCCTGCATTTTAATCACATCACAGTTATTCTTTTTGACCCTGACTTCTATGAAGCCAGGGTGACTTCATCATTATTTAACGTGGACTAATCATTAGCAATGTGTCAAAGTACATCCGTCAGAAAGCCTCTCGCCCGAAAAGATGCTGGGATAGGCTCCAGCCCCCCCGCGACCCTACTAGAGGATAAGCGGTAGAAAATGAATGAATAATCAGACATGATTTCTTACAAAGTGAACACCATGACTGATCATTGATGGCATCACACTACAGCTGGATACCAGTGACAGGTTACCCACCTACAGCTGCGAGGAACTACTGTTATTCTAGGCTGATATGTGCTGTTGTCTCGTATTTCACCTAAAGAGCTGACGTATTCTTCTCATCCTTTTGTTTTTGAAGTGACTAAAAAAACAACACGTTGGTACCAAAGTAAAAATAAGAGGCAGCTAAAGTATGACAGTGAGAAGATGTTTCCAAATCAAAGACAACTAGACTCGTTTGGTCCTGAGGGGGCTTCATCGCTTCGCAACTCACAAAGTTTCTCAATGAGCAAGCACAAACTTTGAAATACAATGATTCCTGTGTTTTCAGATCAGTTAAAGAAGGAGGGGAAGTAGAAAAAGTTGGAAAGACAAACTCTGAGCTGAGGTCTCATCTTCAAGAACAAACAAGAAATCCAGCTGCCTTAGACTTAAGACCAAAACTTAAATCCTATTTTGACAGATGAGGTCTTTGTGTGTTGTTTCAGTGTAGTCTCATTGATTTTATTTTCCATGTGAATGTGTCCATAAGATGTTGCAGAAAAAAACACAAAAAGATGTTTCTTGTCTTAGCCTCAAACATTGGAAATTATTGAAATGTGTCTCAAACAGTGTATAAATATAATTAAGTATGTATGGACACCAATGTGCACATTAGAGGACCGGTGGTTTGAAAGGGTAAAAGAAGTGACAATATATTTGTCAAACTGACCAGTGACCAGTGATTAGAACAGAGACTAAACATAAATCCAGATGCCTTCGTAAAGCTATAAGAATTATAGTGAATGTTACACCAAACATCTCATAATTCAAATCGAGCCCACAGTACATGAAACATTCTTAAAGGTATGTAAGAATGTTGAATGACATTTGCCTTTATTGGGACAGCACAGTGAGAGAGAGACAGGCAAGTCAGGGAGAGAAAGAGGGGATGACATGCAGAAAAGGTCCACGGGTCGGACTAGAACCCTTGCTGTGGTTAGGGCTAAGCCTATCTGGTACGCACTCTAATAGCCCCTCCTCCACATTTTTCTCTCTTGTAGCTGCTAGTTCAGTGACAGAATGGCTGCCTGGTGTTGTGTTGTTAATACAGTTAAAATGACAAAAAAGAAAAGAAAAAAAAGTCTGGATGGTGGGTCCAGGTGAGTCGTGCCAGGGGTGGTGGCTGCTTTGTTGTGACATCACAAAGTGACAGATGTCCTGGCTGCTCGTTTTGAGGCTCAATTTCTGAATACAAGCTGTGTGCATTTCTCTGTGGACTGAGCTCTTTGATACTTTCACAGTATTTATATAGAACCTAGAATTACTTCCTAATCAAAAAAAAGACATGGAAATCTCACTTTATGCCATATGGGACCTTTAACTTGTAACATATCCAAGATAAGTAAGGACGCATCTGTCGTCATTGTTAGCCAAATCAAAGTAACATGAGTGCCAATTCAATAGTGATCATGACAAATTAAGTTTTTTCTTCACAGAATTGCATGTTACTCCACAACTCCATTACTCCATTAGTAACCCCAGCATCAGACCACATCTGCAGAAAAACATCTCAAATGTTTCAGTCTCAAATGACTACTGCTGTCTGTTGAGCCACTGTAAGGACTGTGTGGTGGGCCATCTGGATCCATTGTCTCTGTACAGAGGAGGTGGAGGACATATTGTGCGGAGAAACACACTCTGAAAACAGCTATGACCCTCAAAAGGGTTAAATTAGCCATCAAACGTGAACTCACAAAGGTGAGTGTGCTCACAAACAGGCAGACTGAGGTGAGAAGAAGTGCACATTTTACGGTGCAAAGGCAAACATTAACAGTGAGAAGACATCATGATATTAAAATTTATATATAAGTATTTGTAGAGACCTGAAACTTTGTGAATGTGAGTCACTGAATCACTTTCAATCACTTTTAATTTATGCAAATTTATGTTGTAGGTGTAATTTATGTAATAACATGGCAATGAAGGAAAACTGTCCTCCTCCTGAAATGTCTGTATGCTGTCGAAAAGCATTGATTTCACTATGATGTTAGAAATTCAATCCCAGAAGACAAGCTCTCAGAACGCATTGATGTTCTCAAAGAGACTCTTGAACTAAAAATGATGCTGTGTAGCAGTCGAGAATTCTGGATGCTGCAACGTCCTTGTACATACAAAGAGTTTTTCAAAAGGTGTTCAGCTCTTAGCTGATTCAATGCGAGATGGTAACAAACTTTACAAAAAAACAAATAAATGGACAAATCAAAGGGACCAAACTTCCACAGTTATGGACGAACATCTCGAGTTGATTTTCACTCCTCTGGAAACAATGGCTGCCTGGATGGGCATTAAAAACTAATTTGCAGTTAATGGTCTGAAATGTTAATATAGTCAATAAAAACTGAATGGAACTTCATTTTTAATATATATATATAATGTGCATTGGAGCTTTGCATTAAGTCTGAACTCAGCCGTTCCATGTTATACTTTTATCAAAGACCAGTTTTACAGTTTAACAGTTAAGTCGAATAACAGGTTATTAACCCCCATACGACTATTTACATAATTATTTAATGTTTAAGTCATTTATTAAGGAAAATGTGCTGTACATGCTCTGGTTCCAGCTCCCAAATGTCAGAATTTGCTGCTTTCGATTAAAAATGTAACTGTTGATCAGACAAAATAGGCATTTTCAAGACACCACCCTTGTCTCTACCTGTGTGCATCATGATTATTCTTTCCCACACTGACTCTTTGACACATCTGTCAAATGATGACAAGATCGAATTATTGTTTGGGCAGCAGACTACTGGCTCTAGGTTCAAACTTGGCAGAAGCAATAAACATTTAGACACGAAACTGCTGTCTTGTTCCTCTCACCACCCTTTATGTGCCTGTTTCCTGCTCTCTTCACTCGGTGCCCTTCAGTTTGCAAGCAGCAGCTGCAGAGTATCTGGTATGACAATCTGCCCGGCCTGCAGAGAACAGACCACTGCCATCAAACTGCTGACTGGATCGCTCCATGCAGGAGAGGATGTCACTGACATTAATCCCTGAATGCACAAACTAGATTTTAGAACCCTGCAGGACATTCTCTCTCATGTTTCACTGGGGAAAGTGATGTGTAGCCCCCTCATGAAGTTTGTGGCCTATGCCCCGTCTTTCACAATTTATTCAGGGCTTCTCATCATGAACCTTCCCTGATGCCAAAAATGACCGACTATCAGCACCCAGAAGGACCCCAACTCAGCTCTCATCCGCTGCTGCGCTACTGCATGACCACAATACCCTTTAAATGGATGGAGATCCTCATCATTTCATGGGTCCTGGGTTCCGTCCTCATGAAGAACATTATGTCATTGTTTGACATGTGCTGTTGTAGGTATGATCTGGGCTGAAGTGAAGGAGATCTGGAGTCAAGGCGTGGGTGGAGTACCTGGTCAAACAGTGGAACTTCTCAGACTTCAGGATGCTGGTGATCTTCCTTGCCTCCTTCAGCTGCAGCTTCTCAGTTAGTTGTGAGACCTTCTGATTTAGCGCAGGCCTATGTTGGCCTCAGGGCTTTTACCCTCCCAGTCAGGTTAGGGTTAGTATTGGAGACATGTGACCCTGTACGCTGGCTCACCATCGATGGGTGGCGAGGGTCTGGCGGAGGGTTGGAGTGCACTCCTCTGGATTTGATTGTTCCAGGGCACATGAAATGTGGGATGCATCCTCAGAGATTGTGGTGGAGATAGGGAATGGGCCAATGAAAAATTTGCCAGGACTCCACCCTCAATGACAGATCCTTAATGGCCAGCCATACCCTTTGCTCCATGAGACAGGATGGATGGTTGGCACTCCACTGGTACCAGATTTCAGAAGGTAGAAGACCTTTGTGTGTGCAGGGTGTGTTGTCATCCAGGGTATATTGATGTTGCTGCCTGCAGAGCTTTGTGAAATCTCAGCATGCCTCCTGCCAGATGAGGCCATTTAACTGAAATGTCTCCATCCACATGCAGCCTGGCTATCCTTGACTCTGCTGCTCTGTTTGCTAGGAGTTAAAATATCAGGAGCTAGAAAAAAAGATCATAAATATAGAACTTTTGAGCCTGGTTCACACAAAGTCTGAAATGAATTTTTTACAGCAGTGTAATATTGCTTGCTGGTTCATCAGCATGTTTTGCAGCACCCTTGAAAGATGCGCCCCACATTTGAAATTTGATCACAGCCTTGAAGATTCAAAATCTGGGCAAGTTAGATTGGCCTGAAATGCCAGACACTACACTGGTCATCCAAGTCCAGGACAAAATGATTTGAGCTTGACCACTGACCAGAGATAATTTTAGGTTTTCTATCACTCTCACACTGATTGAAACTCTATACTTTAATTATAGGGAGCTCACAGTTCTGTTCAGTTCACAGTGTCTGGAATGTGTTTCCTGCAGAGTTTAATCAAAAGAATAATGTTAATATATGGTTATCGGTAAGAATATATTCTTGTAATTTGAATCCTCCAGTTCATCACTGCAATTTATCACATTCTGAAGACACTAGTCATAGTGCACAATTTGGCAATGTTTTACCCTGTTATCACTGGCATTGAGAAACAGCAGGAACAGTCCAGTGTCTTTATGTAACAGGTCGGTTTATGTCTTTTTTTTTTTTTGCATATTAACTTCTCAGTCTTGAAAAAGTGCCAGCTCGTTTACCAAGCAGTTAATGAATTATGGTCCACAGAGATATTAATTCTTGCCTGGGGAAAGGACGGCTATGGATTTTTCAAATGATCAATTATCCGATGTAATGGGTTATTGTTTTAGAGCTCATTCCCATAAGCCTGTGCATTAATCTCAACAAATAGTCTGTGTAAGTGTTTGTTTGTTTGTTTGTTTTTTAAGAGCTTGCACATTCCTAATATGGATACTATAGAACATTTCAGAGCACTTGGCATTGTCATTTCCAGGCTGATCCTCTTGTGAAACATTTTAATATGCATCCACAGTGACTGCTTAGCCAAACATTAAAGAGATTGCTGTCCTCATCTCTCACACTGAAAATCCTGGTCCATGTATGAGACACAGTGCAAGGCTGTATAATGAGGTTTTTTTTCTTGTAAATATTGTGCTAAATGGCATATCACGTTAGGTAAACACAGTGTAAGCCGGGATGATTGCACATATTAATTCGCTAGAAAGCTAATTGACTGTGTTTGCCTTCGTGTGGTCTTTGTAAATCCACAGCAACTGACGGAGAGATGACAGAGGCTTTTATGAAGTCGATGTTGTTGACTGAGAGTCCCGTGCATATAAATGTGCTGAACTGGAATGGTTGTTTATGAGTGTCTTCCAAAACCACAGCAGAAGTGATTTGACTTGTGACAGTTTTCTGATCTGCCTCCTCTGGGCTTAAAGTCATGTTGGGTTTAGTCACAAAAACTACTTGGTTAAAGTTATGGTTAAAAGAAGAAGCAACAGCTTGCTTTGATGTGGAAATGTAAATTTCTGAGAATCCAGCTAAAGCATTTATAAGGCTTTCATTAACTAGTTAAAGCTTGAATCTTTCTCCTAACGAACAACATAGCATCAATATGGAAAACAACGCAAATGATAAAGTTGCAGATTATTATAATCATATTATTATTACTGAGTAGGATACAATACCTCTACTTATCTGGGTGAAATTTCCCTCACAATTGCATTCTTCAGCCTGCCTGCAGCCCAGAAGCTGGTCAATCATTTGGTTCAGCCTTATTTGTCTGTTTTGAGATATTACTGTGTACTTGAGTTCGGCTCAAACCCCTGATTTACAAAGAACAGGAAATAGGAGACTCTTTCCACTCCTGTGTAATGCAGCATAAGGCAATTTGGCAATCTCAGGAAGCAGCGCGGTGGACAGACTGTGGGAAATGTTGACCACGGTACGTTAGGCTCAGCAGGAGGCTGCCTTGAACTGCTGGGTGAAAAATCTATTAGCAATGCTGATTTGTCATTTGTCAGAATTTCTGCTGTTGTACACAGAAAGTGTGCTTTGATTTGCAGAGACATCCTGCCCAAACAAATAGCACTCACGTCTTCTTTTGTCCCTTTAATTGGTGCCTTCTCAGACTCTTTGAAAGCTTTCTTAGGAAAAGTGTCTGTGCGGCAGTTGAAGAGTGTGTTTGATAATCTTGTGGGAACAGACTAGAATAGAAGTTTGAAAAAGTTTATCCATCAATAAAAGACTATTTTGAAACGTTTAAAATTAAATAAAAGTCAATATGTAGTTTATACTGAAGTCAAGTTATAGTTCTCAGTTTGAGTGTGTTAGTTTCGTAGCTGTTTCTGCTACAGCTGACTGATACTGGAGTTTTGGCCAATAATGTCATCAATGTCTGGGAGTTTTAAAAGTCTGACTATATAATCGATATTTGTTGTGGCCAGACAGCACAGATATTGCGAAATTGCAAAACAAAATTAAGCATGCATCAGTCGCATCATACGAATTATCATAACAATGTTGTTACTATTAACATTATCATAAACATTCTTGTTTACATTATTATCATGTCAAAAGGATAAAGAAAAAGAAAACACACAAAAAATGTAATCTATTACTTAATTGTGAAGACAAAGTGTGGGTGCCCCTTCCGCAATAGGTCAACAAGATCACCAGGAAGATAATCTAGGAAAGGTTGACAGAAATCATCAAATGGGTCATCATTACCCTGTAACGTTGCCCTGAGGTGTTCCATAGGAAAAAACGTAAATATCTTTCTATACCACTGTGTGACTGAGTGAGGCTTCTCCACGATCAACTGAAACAGAATACATCGCCTTGCTAGAGGCAGAAGCTTACCCATTAAAGTCAGCTGTGCAGCGGATAAAGAGAACTGGCCCCTAGGTACATTCAGGAGAAACAAGTCTGGTTCTATCTTTGCCATTTTGTGGAAAATTGAGGCTTAGCAACATTTTTCCTTACATCAAGGGGTATTGCCAGATACAATTATAGTAAGTTCCTACTTCTCCATACTTTTTGACACTTCACACAGAGGGGAGAGATCTGGGGATTAACTTTGTTTAAAAAGTGAGGCGTGTGCTGCAGTCTGTGCATTGTGGCCACTTTTAAAACAGCATGTATTCTCCTTGGAACATTTGCAATGTTTCAAGATACTTGGCAGGGAGGTTGATCCAAGCATCTTGGAGAGGTTCATACAGATGTCTGCACTTGTCAGTGCTGTCTAGTGGACAGTCTTTGTAATAGAGACTCTGTGTCTGAGTGTCTACATGTGATATTGACCTGTACATCAGCCTGGCTGATTCACTGTATCAGTCTAATGCAAGTGTCTTGTGCAGTTCTAATTTTGGTTACTGGATACTGAAAGGTGCTGAACTGCTTTACAGCAGCAGGTATATTGAATTATGGCACACACTGGTAGACTGCTACATTCCCAGTGCAAACACAAACACAACAAAGCCTATCTAATAACGGCTGAAGGAGATAGGCACAAACATAACAAAACTTTTGCAGAACTTCTTTCAGAAAAGGCCAAATTAAAGAATGGCCTGCAGTATTTGATATTAGATGATAAAATCTTATCTTAATTTTAAAGAACGGAATGTATTTAGATATTTCTTTGCAGCCATATTTATGTCAGTCCAACAGCATTTTAGCTCTCGCTAGGACCAGAGCCACCTCCACAAAGTTTATAGTTATAGTAGAGAAAACATGGTGGTAATAGACAAAACATGAAATAAGCTTAACTGGCCCAGAACAGTAACTTCCCGTACCTATGATTTATTAGCTTGGAGACAGAAAATATGATTTGTTGCGCCAAAGTCCTTATCAATCTCATTAAATCTGCAAAACATAAGATTCATATCAGCATATGTAATTAGATGATCCAACATCTTCATTAGATTTATATGATTGGTTCCCCCTCCTCTATGTGTGTGTGTGTGTGTGTGTGTGTTTAAACATTTGCCTTTCTGCTCTGGTCATATTGAAACAGGTTCTCAACATCCTGCTGTTTAAAGCCTGTTTCATGCTGCAGAGAAGAAACATCAAGCAGTGGTGATCAGGAGAAATCCCCCATAATGCAGAGGGCAGTTGCATGTGGGTATGCTTACTTTTTGACCCCTAGCAAAAATGTATAAATGCAACATGGAAATGGATAAATATAAACTGCATGCCTACTGAAAGCAAACAAAAAGAAAAAAAAACAGAAGAATGAATATGAGCTGTTACTCGTTGTATTGTAAATTGAATATCAAGTAAGATATCACCAGCAGGATTTCATCTCAAAAAGGCAAAGGTCAGGGAAAAAAAGACATATTCATCTTTTTCATTCGGGACCACTGAGGTTTTCATCTATTCATGTATCCAACCTCAGCTTATCCAGGTAAATCAGTCTTTTTTCAGTCTTTCCTCATTAGCATGGCAGAGGAGATAGCAGAGAGGACCAGAGCAGATTATTTTCAAATAGCAAAATTGCATTTTGAATTCCAGATTCCTGGAGAGGAGAATAATACAGATATGACAAACACAGAGGAGGGTGTGTGTGCCAAAAATACAAGCAGTCTCTGTAGTCTGTATGTGTGAACAACTTGTATATCTGCTAAAAAGCATTATATAAAAATTATAACTGAGGCTGATTAGCTTTGTAGGTATTCGGTCATAAACCAAAGTATTTCACAAAGTGAAATTTTGACCTGATAGTGTTGTTAAATCAAAGGTTTGTTTTTTAAAGATATTCATCCTCTGGGACCATGAATCTGTGAGCTTGTCAAGATATTTCAATAAAAGACACAAATCTCAACCTACCTACTTTGACCAGAAAAGTAATCTGGATAAATCTGTATGCACAGTATGTAGTGTATTCCATATCCTTTTTTTAAATATTCTTAATTAAGCAGTCACACACTGTTTTCAGCCAAATACAAAAGTATGGTCTGGAGGTTACCATTAGATTTTCTATAGAGAACGTGTGGAATGTGTCTCTATGTGCACACCCTGATTGTAGAATGTACAGAAGCACATGCACAACCTTGGATGTCTGTAGCAAATGGAAATAAAGTCAGGGGATCACCAGTGTGATTCATCCTCCAGGGACCATTTATGTCTGTACATACAACCATCCAGTGGTTGAGTGTTGAGATATTGTAGTCTGGACCAAAGCAACAGCCCCAGTTATTGAGGTGTTTCATCTTTATTTTTTTCACATACAGAACTGTTGGTTGACCTTCAGTAAAAAATCAAGTCTAAGCTACTTACTCACTGGGATAATGATTATTTTTTCATAAATGATGTAATTAAAAATAAATGTTGTCTTTTAAAGGGTCCAAGAGACAGAAATTAGCGCTCAGTTCCTTATAGAAATATTAGCATAGATAGTGGGTGTGTACACGAATAGATGACACTGTCACCCAAATGCCAAATGTCAGAAACACTTGGAGATATGCTTGTCCTCCTGTGTCCTTTTATGTCATTCACCCCTCTGCTGACTATGAATAATACCACAGATGTAGGATGATGATGTGATGTGACAGATATTACAAGAGAGCTGCTGCTTTGTTATGTAATTTACAGCAATTTCTAAACTTGTTTGACATTGCTTTGCAGATACATGCAATGTATTCCACTTTATAATTTTAATGTCCTGGTTCCTATGATCATTTTAAGATTAACCCTCTGGCTGAGTTCAACTAATAGGGTAGAAGAGTAAAAAGAAATGCTAATTATAGCGTTCACATTCCCCATGTTAGCCCTGAAAAGTTGCTCAAGCTCATCCCCACTTTTTCTATTGTGCTTACTATTTAATATGAAGGACATTGTGGTGAAATCTGAAGAACCACCAGAGAGCTAACAAACATTTTAGAGTAGTTTAGAGCAACAAAAGTGACTCACATACCCTTGTTCGGGAGAGTGTTTCAAAGTAAATGTCTCATTACCTGTACGTCTACCAATGTGAGAGACAAAGTCAGATGTCCTTGTGTTCTGCCTATGCAGTTAAAACCAGCAGATGTTTCAAGACCAGGATCAGTGAACATGGCAGCGGCATATGCTCAGGGGAATGTAAGAGCTGTGCCGCAGCCAACTTTTACATTTCATTGTGTGTGTGTGTGTGTGTGTGTGTGTGTGTGTGTGTGTGTGTGTGTGTGTGTGTGTGTGTTTGCAGCGATGTGGACGATGCCTGGCCTGTTCAATGCACTTTACAGTTGACAATTATTCTGGAAGAAAATGTAACTCTGCATATTACATATACATAATTATACATAATTATATTTATACATATTAATGAACCCCACTGCCTCGGTGATCCCCTGGCTTATCTCTCGACATAAATTCTTATGAAATATGTTACAGATATCACATGTTAATCTTAGTGACATTGGGGATTGATCCTCTGACCTTTCATCTTGCCCCAGGGTCAGATCAAAGTCTTGTCTACTGACAGATTGGCATAAAATTTTGTACAAGCATTCACGGTTCCCAGACAATGTACTTACTTTGGAAACCTGATCCCACCATGAACCATTGTGGTTTTGAGTAAAATCTCAATTAATTAAAAATCTTGATTAATTAATTAATAATTAATCTTAGTCAGTGTAATGAAATCACATTGACTAATGGACAGATTGACATGAAATTTTGGACATTCTTGCCCCCCACGACATGATATTAGCATTCAGCTCAAAGCACTGCTGTGCAGGAGTACAGCCTCACAGAGTTGAGTTCAACATGGCTGTGGTCCGCATTATAAATGAATCAACAGAAAACTGCACCTGCAGTACATCAAACTACAGCATACACCATGAGGTAAATAATTAGGTAGGGAACACTTTGTGTGGATTGTCCACCTACAGTGTTTACAGAGTATTCACCCTAACCCTAACCATTAAATGGTTCATTAATTGTTGGTTGAATATGTGTATACTGTATAGTTCAACAAAGATACCGTGTGAACTCTCTGTAGGTAGAGTATCCAGAAAAAGTGTAACTTTAAGAAATATAAAGCCTAAACTGCCTTCCTCAGATAGATAGATAGATAGATAGATAGATAGATAGATAGATAGATAGATAGATACAGTAGATAGATAGATACTTTACTAATAACCAGAAAAGGGAACAAAACCACTACAACAGGTGTCTATATGAAGCTGCATATATCAAACAGCTGCCAGCTCCTAATTAACTGCAGAATAAAGCTTCACTATAGGGCAGACAATGTGGAAATCTACAAACAATATAAACTCCACAGCAGCTGCAGCCACACACACAAACAGACACCACACACCCACCCACACCCACACACACACAAAAACACACACACACACACACACACACAAACAAAAACACACACACACACACACACACACAAACACACACACACATTTGTATCATTTTGCATCATATGGTCATTCCTTCATTTCAGTCTCTCAGTCTCGGATGTTAATCTACTGTAGGGGTTTGTGTTGAACATGTGCTGCATCTTTGAAAGGGTGGATGTCTGGTACCACAGAGGACGTCTGGAGAAACTGGATGTGTGTCCGACAGTACATGTCTGAAACCAAGATATTAAAACTGACATGAACCAAAAGAGAGGAAAAAAACACACTTGAGTAATAACAGAGGGACTTTCAGCCCCACTGATTCCGACAGCCATGCAGTCTGCTCAGCATCCTCAAATACTCCCGCATGTTCACAGGCAACGTGACTGCACAACACGTTGAATAAAATCATCAGGAAATCATTTCTCATTTACAAAACTGATATATATCTCTCAACATTTTTTTTTCCTCTCTCTTCACAAAGTTTCAGAAGTAGCTCTGATCAGGTTTAGTCTTTCCATATTGTTCAACGAATCACAAATAAGACACTGACTGATAATTGCCAGTTATTCCTTATGCCAACTAATTAGACACTAGCTTTGAGAGGCAGCTGATAGATACCAGGAGAAGTTCAGTTATTTTTCACAAAGCTCTCTGTATGCTCTTGATTGTACCCCTGCCTCGCTGGCACTTTGTCCGCCCACAATATGCGCATGACTGCCTACCCACAATGCCAAACGCTCAGTCACTGGGCTGCTCTGCTACCTACCGTTATTTCATCTCATCTGTCACAATTTGGATGCCTCAAACACCAGTGAATCACACTGACGGTGAGCGGCTGCAGATGTTTTATACAAATGGGTCACATCCCAACAGTCTCCCCTAATTAGATCATTGTTGTGCAAAGGGGCAGTTGCATGTATTATTAACAAACCATTACAGTGAGTGCCTTTCATCAATCATAAAAACCGGCTCTAATTGGGTTTGTAGGCTTTTATTTATCAGATGGGCCAGAACGGTCATTATTCTCCCTCTTCAAAGACAGATCTTATTAGCATGTTTTGTCAGTGTGCTGTTGTGTTAATTTGGACCTGTACCCAGGTTTGCTTGGTGATAACGAAGTGGGGGACTTAAATGACTCTGTTTATTTTAAACCTTTTATGCACCTTTTGATGCACCTGTTGGCTGAAACATTTTTCAGTGGACTGTTTTAATTAATATCTTTATGCTTTTTTATCCAGGTACTAATTCATTCATCATGCACGTCCTACTTGCTGCTTTCTCAGTCTTGACTCCTGCCCCAAAACTACTCATGCAGGACACATTACCAGTGCATCATGCTGAGGCTGTGCCTGTCAGCTTTAAATACCCTATGACACCACCGATAAAAGGAGTACGGAACTTTTTTAAACCGAGTACCATGCTCAAACGACATCTACATTTATTTCAGGCTAAATAAAACGGTATGCAATGCAGTGTTCAGTTATTTAGAGCAGTTAAAGGATATCAAGTTATGGCTCTCACAAGTTGAAGTCTTCATTTGCTGATTTTAAGATTTGGAGAAATGATCATATTTGATTACTTGGGTCTACAGTCTTGTATGTTATTATACTAAGTGGTATGAAAACCTTTTTCAGTGAGTCAGTGGAGAAAAGCTGATGGTGGAAAAACAAAAAAACAAAAAAAGGCTCAGTATCTTACAATACCGTCATAACTCTTTTACTTCATATAAATTCTGCAGTGAGCTCCTCCCCCAGGTGCTGACTACTGACGGCTCCTTGGAGCTATGCAGGAAAACGTTTAGCATACAGAAGTTTAAGGTGACTGGGCCTTGAATATTAATTCAGAAATCTCTCCTGTTCTAAGCTGCTTGATGCCCATTTCATGTTTCCAAGAAGAGACGTGGCCCTACTGGAGACGGTGAAGACAGGGTGTACACTGGGAAATATCAAGTGAAGTACACAGTATGGTAAGCACTGCCCAGATGCCTCACATTAAGCCAGACAGTCCTTTTTCAGTCTTGATGGACATCTACTTGTTTTGGGCGATAAGAGAGAAAAATAATGTAATATTGTAATATTGTATAGATGCCATGTAAAATTATAAAGATTTGAACAAGACAAACCTCAAGTGGAGGCAGCATGGTTGCTCACAGTAGCTGAGGTATATGTATGTGCCTCAGGCGTTCTTATAGCCTCTAGACATCTGCATAGTGAGGTCCTTATGTATTCACATGTTATTGTATAGGTTCATCATCGTACTGGAATGAATAACTGTGACATTGATCATTTTACTGTTTACTTATAAATGTCAATGTATCAATACATTTTTGGTTATACTGAGGGTTTGGACTCTACATTTCTACAATGGTATTAGAAAACAGAGTGGCATAGATTCAGGGCATTTATACTTTCGCAGTATTAATATAGAACCTAGACCTGCTTTATAATAAAAAATACATGGAAATCGCACATTATACAATATAGAGCCTTTAAATGTAAAACACTTGAGCTCTACTGAGGTGCTGTATCAAAGAAATGAAGACAATTTCTTTCTGTCCGGTTTTAAAATTAATAAAAATTAACATTATACATAACAATATACATTAGCTAGTATTTGGACAAATATCAAAGCACTGTAGAATGCAACAATCTTTTAGAAATTACATTTATATAACAATTTGGAACAGGAAATATAATTTGCAAGAATTGTAATGCATCTTACGATAGAGCAGAAAATGTTAAATATTTATGTATTGTGCAAGTTGCAAAATGTTCATAATGAACACCTCTGTGTCTTCACTGATAACTTTCATTTGTTTATTCTGCAATATCAACAATTCAGTGTGCTCATAGCAACTAAAGTATGATTAACATTGTTATGTTCAGGCACACACAGAACAGAGGGAATATTAGGGTTAAATTGTGGTCTTGGTTGAATATGAAAAAAACAAAACAAAAAACATATGTCTGACAGATAACAATACTACTTTTACATGTGTAAAGGAAACACAAACATACAGTTGTAAACACATGAGCATGTGGCATCACTGCAATTACAGCTGAAGGGAATATTGTGGAAACCAGACAAGATTTATTGCCAGACAAGATTTATTGCCTACAGGGTAAAATCAAATTTTAATTCCATTAAACACTGCTGACTGCTCAGTGACTCTTTACAATTACCCGCTCCATCTGCCTCTTGTTCTGTATCCAAATTAATAACCACTAGTTTGGGATTTTGTATAGCTTTTCACTGGTTACAGAACCTTATGCAATTACGTAAGGATCCCCTCAAATGCTCTCCACCACACAGGCATTTCTTTCTGCGCACATTCAGCACAGAAGCTGTTCCCAAATTTTATTGAGCAGGCAAGGTCAATTACATGGTGCAGTGATTCAATTGTTGTAGTCATAGCGTAACAGTGTCATTGAGTGTTACTTTTTAAAGTTCGACTAGCAATTTTTATTTTTTTATTTTTACCTTAACAATTTTCTTCTTGAACACTATTAAAAAACTTGGGGGCGCAATGCCCTTTATGCTTAACTTCAAGTCACATGCAAGTGATGATTTCAAGTATGTTCTCCAAATTGTATGAGCCATTTTAAGCAGAGCAGCACAGTCAAACACAGACATGAACTCAAATACAGAAGACTGCAATTAAGTCAGCAGAGTTGTCAAGTAACCACAAAATACATTGACAAAATACAACAGGAGAGAGAATAGGACAATCTTTGTTATGTCTATATGAATTATCTACTGCTATACTACTACTACTACTACTACTACTACTACTACTACTAATAATAATAATAATAACAATAATAGGCCTAATAATAATAATAATAATAATAATAATAATAATAATGTTTTATTTATAAAGCACACCACATCATAGGCCTATAAAATGACACACTAAACTTAATACAATAATCATAAAAACAATACTAAATTAATGTTACTGTGGTAAATATTTAACAGCGTAGGAGGTCTATGACTGAGAGGCGACGCCCACCAGATGACGACATCACAGACATCGCAGACATCGCAGATATTTGCCCAACATCACACCCTCCCTCCCAAAATGTAATGTTACTGAGCTGCTGCAACAAAACGCTCTGCAGCCCCACTTCACTCAATCAGTCCCACAGCACAGTCCATTCAAATGACAATTTTATTTTAGTCATTTCCTAAAGCACACACTGTATGAAGCTGGGTTTATTTGCATACCAATAATCCTAGCCAGCTAGCTGAGCTAACCAGCAGGACAAAAGTAGAAAACTTGCTCGAAAATTGGCTAACATCATAGATACCACCTCCACCCCACAAGTGAATATACATCATTAACAAATGCCTTACCTTTTTCCTGTGAGCGATTTTCTTCATCAGTTTTCTTCTTTTATCTTTTTTCTGCACCAGAGGGACATGTCCATGATACCATTACTAACGCTGCTCTTATTCTCCTCAGATGTGACGTGCAGCTGTCAGTCCTCCTATCATACCTGTAGGCAGATGTCACTCATTGCCTGAAAGCCTAATGATGATTTTGACTTGATTACCCCACAAACACAAGCCACAGCTTTCCTGTCATTGCAGCTTAGTTTTGTTTATATCCTACATTTAATTTTTGAGCATATAAGTGCTTCACTAAACCCATAAGGAGGCTGGGCAGGAGGCTGGGCAGGAGGCTTCTCCCCAAATATATTGAGGCTGAACTTGCAGATTGGGGGGCCCCTAGTGGCTGCGGGGCCCCTATGCATCTACATAATAGGCATATAGCAATAAATAACTCTGTTTCTGCAGAACATTATGATGTCACAGATAAGCTGACCTTTGACCTTTTGGATATAAAATGTTATCACTTCATAATTTTGTCCTATCAGACATTTGAGTTAGATTGTGGCATAATCATAGACTGTATATACAGATGGACATAGCCTCTCTGATATCACTAACAAGAGCGGTGTTGAAGGTCAGAGTGGGCTGCTCCACCGTTGCCATCTTGGCAGTTTCTGACTCCGCCTAACTCCCGGCTAATCCAAAAATGGGCAAAAGGTTGGAGCTGAGACTTTGGTGCATGCCAGTTTGTGGCAGGCATTCACTCACCCGCCCTCAATTAGTTACTCAAAGCCTTAATAAAATTTAAACAGGTGAGTTATATATGTCTAGTGCCAAGTGCATTATTAAAAAGTGTGTGACAGTGAAAAAACATATGAATCATTAGTAACAGCGTTAAAGGAGTGAGGGCTTTATTACGAAGGCCTCCGAACTCACCCCTCAGCTAGTTGATCGGTGTAGCCAGACTGAGACTTTTTTTCCAGACTCAACACTGCCTTATTTTAGTCACCCATTTGGCTACAATATCTGAAAAAGATATGTAGATTCCCCATTTAAAAGCAGTGCATAAATACATGTCCTGTAGTATCCTGAATACATGTACAAAATGCTGCACATATCATCAGCATCTCCCCATGAAAATCACAAATCCTAGCATTACGTACAAGTAAATGAGCTTATTACCAATATCTGTTCAAGTCCCTCAAACATGCAGCTGAAACACCTATTTATCACTGAAGTCTTCATTGAGCACACATTCACTTTTTGATATGAAAATTGCAAAAGCAAATAGCGGTAAGCAAAGACCGGCACAACACATCACTGACTTTGAAGTGGATCATTGTGGTAATGGTTGTGGCGGGGGTGGGGGGGGCTTACCACTTGAGTCCTGAGAAAAAGAGGATATTGTTTTCAGGGATTAGCACTGGCACAGCTGAGAAAAGAAAATATGTCAAATGCTTCAAAGTGACTGAAATAAAAGGAAAATTTTCAGGTGAATATAAAAGCAGTGATCAGAAAATTGGCATAACCTCCAAATGCACTTTCTTTGTCAAGTCCACCATTGTCAACTTTTTAACTTTGACAGGGGCTGTGGTGTTCGTGTTAAGGCCTTTGTTATTTCATTTCATAATAGATAGATAGAGTTTAACTGAATACAAATCAGTGAACATTTTTATTTCAAAGTCAAAATTATTTTCTTCTGTGGTTAGAAACCTTGATATCATTATTGTTATTCTTTTTCTCTTAGCAACCTGTACAGTACATTTCAGTGTTACTCTGAAGGAAAGTGACATAAAAGGGACAGATGGTCTGAATTAGCTAGAGTGCAGTTGTCTGATTTGTTTGGGTAAATCAAAGACACACTGTCACATGACGCAGGATCCTGCTTACTGCAAACTGAAGCTCAGTGAACTCATTTTTGGTGGCTGTCGCTTGAAATTCCCTGCACTGACACAGCTCAATCTGCTGTCCCCTCGCTACTACGTCTGCCTGTGCTTTTAGTCCAGTGTGTGCTGATGATGCAATGAGATGTGGTCAGCGGAGTTTTACTGCCAGCCATCCTCAAGTGCAGCAGAGAGGAGGAGGGAAGTGATCGAGGTAGAGAAAGTGCAGAGAAAGTGGCAGAGAGTGAAGCGGCGACAAAAGGCACTTGAAATCTTTTCACAAGCCAAAAGACAGGGCTGTAACTATCTTGTTTTTCAGTGTTGATCAATGTGCCTTTTTTATTTCACCCTTTATCATTTAGTCTATAAAATGTCAGACAACAGCGAAAAAAAAAATTGCTTCATAATTTCCCAGAGCCCAAGATGATATGTTGAAATGACTGGTTTTGTCAGCAAGGGCAAAATCCAAATGTGTCTATTTTACAATAACAGAGAAAAGCAGCAAATCCTCACATCTGAGAAGCCAGACAGAAAATCTTTGGCATTTTTGCTGGTTAAATAACTGAAAACATTAATCAATAATTGTTGATGACGTTTTGTCAATTAGCTAATTACTTTAACTGCACTAAAATTCAGGACTAAAATTATGGACTTGGTGTCAGAACTGTCACCTTGCCTGGCCTGCATCATAATCATAGACCGGACAGTATATAGAGATGGACGTAGCCGCCTTGAGGAGCGGTGTTGAAACTCCACTGTCGCCATTTTGAGTCCACCTAACTCCACTCAAAGTGGTCATTCCCTCAATTATGCATGACTTTTATTAAATTTAAACAGGTGAGTTGTATAAAATTTCACCCAGCTGTACAGTTGTTATGAGGGAGGAAATTAGCTATAGTGACCAAAACAGTTTTTCGTACCAGGCTGTAAACACGATAGATCCACTCTTAACAACAGCCTATATTTGCTTCTGTGCCTGTTAATCAACGTCCTCCAACCGAGGTGTTCTCATCTGCGAGGATGAATCTGTCATGTCAAAGGTGATTGAGAACGGCAGGTAGTCCCTCTATGCCTCTTTCCCTCATGCCAACAATTTCCCCTCTTCATCTGGTTTTCCTCTAGCATCCCATTTCGTGGCCAAATGGAGAGTGGAGTGCGCACTGCCATCTGTGCAGTGGGGGTAGAGGGGAGCTAATAGTTCCACACAAGGGATCAAGATCTCATCACTCTTAACCCCATGAGGAAATCCAGGTTGTACATGGCCTCCACAGTTGGACAAACCATTTACCTCTAATGTTCTGCTGCTAAGTTAAGAGGAATGAAGGGAAAGGATGGGCAAAACCCTGCCCTCCAACAGTAAATCCCACGAGAAAACAAAATCATTTTGAAAAATGTCCAGTTGTTTCTCTGCTCTTATTGACGTGGCCTTGTGCCTAAAGCAGAAAAATTTAACGACAGGTTCTTCAAAAGCCCTCGTCAATCTCCAGTTATCTGGGAATGCTTTCTGCCTCACAGCCCAGGTATTTAACAGCAGTAGCAGAGATATTTGTTGTGAATGTTTTTGACCTTTTTTCTCTGCACAACAGAGAAGTGTATCTCAGTAGGTTCCTTTTTATGGTGGTATTGCTATTCTGTTCATGTCTGACCACCTGGTCTGTGATGGTGTGGTGATGTCTGGGGGGAAAATCAGGTCAAGTGAGCTATCTCTTCCCCCAGGAGCAAACATCAAAAAAGTCTCATTTGGTGAGGCTGCAGAATTTCATACACAGAGCTTCAGGTGCTTTACTGTCGACTTTACTGGCTCCAGGTTAATTCCTTTCCATTGATTTATTAGGTAGTTTAGGTTCAGAAAGAAAAGATGTTTTGTGTTTTTAAAAAAATGTAGATGTCATTTTGACAAGTTGGTAGTACCTTGAAATAAATATCTTTAGTATCTATAATGATAATATGCAAATGTAATTTTTTTAATAAATACATTATGCAAATACGAGCAATAAATTGAAAGGATTCATTTCACTCATCAAAATCAGTACAATTGTCATAGGGAGTTCTGTTTAACCTGTTTTATTATTAAACCACAGAGACTTCAGGTTTGAAATGAGATGTTGTCAGGATGTATGAGTTGTATTTGAGTTGTATTTTTTCGGAGGCATGCCACTGTCACAACTGTATGAGCCAAAGTAAATTCATTCACAAGATCAATCACTTATATTTCACCTCTGAGATTAAATCTTAAAGGTGATTTGAAGCAAAGCATTAATCACGCTGGTGGGCTGACACCATGTCCTTGTTAGGTTCTGTACATGCATGTTCTTTATATGAGTATCAATTGAATTTTGTCAAATTACCTAGCATGTTGCAGTGGTACATCAGATTAATCATTTAACAATCACATGATGATCCTTTATTATAATATGATAAAAAATTATTGTCAAATTAATTTATTATATTTATAATATAGTAATTTGAACATTTAGTCTACTGTATCTGCTATAACTGTAACTATCTTCAGAGACAAGAGGAACAAGGAGTCCTGCAACAGATGGTCTGGCCCACACAGAGCCCTGATCTCAACATCATGGAGTCAGTCTGGGTTCACATGAAAAGACAGAAGACACTTCAAGATGCTGAAACAACCTACCTGCCAGGCATCTGAAAAACTGTATGCAGGTGTACGAGGAGAACTGGTGCCTTTTTAAAGGCAAATGGGGGGGAACAGCAAAAACTGATTTGATTTAGTTTTTTCTTTTCCTGTTAACTGCACTTTGTATGAAATTAACTAATAAATCATTTTTGACTTGAAATAAGCACCAATACCGGCCAAAATATCATAAAAAAAAGAAGGAAAGGAAAAGACTAAAAGCACAAAGTGCTTCCCTCCCACATGGAAGCAGGAACTGCCTGATATGACTTTGAAAGGCATAAAACAGTGTTTTCTTCCTGACTTCATTACTCAGTGTACTTTCCTATGACCCCCCACTGTTTCCCTTATCCAGAGAAACACATTTGAAGAGCAACTCTGCGTTAGTAATTTCTTTATCCTCTCTTTCTTTTATGGATTTTATGATGACAAAATTATCTTTCTTTCTATTTATTTTTATTGTAATTTGCCTATATTGTTACAGGGATAAAATCTTTTTTTGGTCAAAACTGACGTATACAAAGATCTAAAGCCTGTATCAAAGGTTTCAATGTCTTCTCAGCATCTAGACTATTACTATTTAAACTATTAAACTTAACTTTTTACCCAGGGCTTAATCGATCATTACCTGTCAGCTGCACTCAACACATAAACACATGATTTTTCCCGAGGTGGTATTAGCTATAACCTTAAATCCTAATTTTAATTTTTATTTATTTATTTTTACAAAATACAGATATTTCATTGTCATTGATTTAAATGTAAATTTTTTTTTTTTTCATTTTTACTTGAAAAGACCTTGATTAAATCTGTGGTATAAAGCAGTACCTGAGGCAACAAGCTGAAGAGGCTTCAGCTTGATCCTTCCTGTAGAAATCCCATCTACGAAAGCATGAACTAGGATCTAAACCAAAATTTATTTTAGCAATTGTTTTGCGGTGTTTTATTCTCCCAGGGACAACGATTATCCTTTTTTCCCCTCTCTGTTCAACTCTTAATCACTGAAAAATACATCAGTTAAATAGATTTATTCATTAAGTCCTTAACCCAAGCTTTTCTTAAAAACCCCATCTTGATTTAACCCCCCCCCCCAAAAAAAAAAAAAAAAAAAAAA
>NW_019524968.1:285807-286365 GCF_002814215.2 Seriola lalandi dorsalis | reverse complement strand
TTCATTGTGTGTGTGTGTGTGTGTGTGTGTGTGTGTGTGTGTGTGTGTGTGTGTGTATGTGTTTGCAGGGATGTGGACGATGCCTGGCCTGTTCAATGCACTTTACAGTTGACAATTATTCTGGAAGAAAATGTAACTCTGCATATTACATATACATAATTATACATAATTATATTTATACATATTAATGAACCCCACTGCCTCGGTGATCCCCTGGCTTATCTCTCGACATAAATTCTTATGAAATATGTTACAGATATCACATGTTAATCTTAGTGACATTGGGGATTGATCCTCTGACCTTTCATCTTGCCCCAGGGTCAGATCAAAGTCTTGTCTACTGACAGATTGGCATAAAATTTTGTACAAGCATTCACGGTTCCCAGACAATGTACTTACTTTGGAAACCTGATCCCACCATGAACCATTGTGGTTTTGAGTAAAATCTCAATTAATTAAAAATCTTGATTAATTAATTAATAATTAATCTTAGTCAGTGTAATGAAATCACATTGACTAATGGACAGATTGACATGAAATTTTGGACATTCTTGCCCC
>NW_019524968.1:280944-285783 GCF_002814215.2 Seriola lalandi dorsalis | reverse complement strand
CCCCCCCCCCAAAAAAAAAAAAAAAAAAAAAAAAAACCCAAAATATATACAATGATGTGGTGGCCAAGCAGCCCAGCAGGCCAGAGTTGTAATGAACATATGATATCATTATGTCAAGGGCAGAGCTGTAATTTACAGCAGGTTTCATCAAAGATTGGCTGAGATATGACTTGATTTATTGTTTGGCAACTTTGCCGCCAATTTCAATTGGCTCTGACAGATGAACGCTTTTGCAAATGAAAAAGCCAACAAATAAATGTTATCAGGCTTGGTTTAAAGAACATCTATGTCAATGTTGATAAAAAATCAGACACAGGAAATTTGGATTTTAAGGCAAACGCGTCAACAGTTAGAAGACAAAAATGCCAATTTTCTTACTGCAGTGGCCCCTAAAAGTCAAGGGACACCAGATTTTTTGTGCTACCTCCTGATGGGGTCCTGCGTCCATGTACGACGATTAGTTTTCATACATAAAAGTGTTGCTGAGATATGACCTCACTTCCCGTTTGGTGGCTGGTGGTCACTGCCTTTTTCGATTGGCTGTGACAGACCAATGCTTCGGAAAATCAAAAATCTGCGTGATAACTTTTGTTAGGCTTGTTAGGAAGCTTGTCTGTGCCAAATTAGTATAACACTGTTACATAAAATCCAATATGGTGCTAATCGATGTCAGAGAGTGCATTGAAATTGGCTTGATCCAATGAATCCTATACTTCTGATCTTTGAAAATCGAGCATATGCTTCAAAAGTTGCATGTGTGAACGCAGCTCCAATTTTCTCCTGTTGGTGGTGGAAGAGTGCTTCAGGCACAGATATTAAACTTGGTGAAAAGCATCCTGGGAGTTTCCCCGATCAGGGTGCCACATTTCAGAACTATTTACCAAATGGTTCTTGGGGCTGCCATAGACTGTCATGGCAGATGAAGAAGAAAAACATGAAGAAGAAAAGGTAGAAACACAGTGCCTAAGCAACACACATATCCTCATCTGCAGAGCCACTGCATGCCAACTTGGCTTCTTTCTGGAAAGCTATTTATGTTATCTTTGTTTGTGATGATTGATGCTTTGTGTCAGGACCTGTGTTGTGTGCGTGTTTGTGTTTGTGAGTGTGTGTGTCTGTCCTGTGCAGATAAATTTTACCTTCACCAGAATCGAATGGAGGATCAGCCAATTTCAAAGTGCCAGCCAATAATCTGAGTCTAAAACTGAAGGAGTGAAGCTGGTGTGTGTCTGTGTGAAAGGAAAAGAGAAGGCAGTGAGGAAACTCAGTTGCAATTGCCAGTTCAAAGGGTCCAATTTTGAAACTGAGCTGGTAATTATCTTGAAGGCTTTACAGGCTGTGTTATAGGGCTGATTCTCTCTTTCTCTTTCTGCATCTCCCAAATTCATTAATACTCCCGCATACAGTAAAACTGCCGCTCAGCTGGCAGCCGACCATTTTATTAAAACTTACAATATCAACTTTTATGTTAACACCCACACTCACAGCAAGAAATCTCACCCAGTGCAGAATAACATGAGATGCAGTTGAGGATTGACTTTGAGTAACAGGTTTTGTTTTTTTAAAATATTATCTCATTGGTTGAGACAATACTATGGTGCCCCCCTAGGGTCAGCTGAGAAAAAAAGGGAAATGTATAATACGTGGTATTCCTTTCCCACAGATTTTTCAACCATTTCCACAGATTAGTAAAAAGCCCAATAAAAACAACATTACAGAATGAAATGTGTGCAATGTGAAACTCCCAGTTCCAACACAACATAGCATTAAATCTACCTTTAAATCTAGATAAACTGGACTTACTTGATGGATGTGGTTGCCGTGGAAATGCTCCATGTGCATGGTTCAAGGGGAATCTGGGGGAACCTGCTAACTACTCAGACTAACTACTTAGACATCTGAAATATGACAAAGCGAGACAAGTATTGTAGGGCTTTAATGTACTCTAAGGGGTCACAAATGAAAAAGGTTCCACTCCAATGTTGTTGAGTAGAAGTATGACGCAGCGTAAAAGGGAAACACTTACCAGTACCTCAAAACTGTGCTAGACTACAGTACTTGCTTGAATTCACTTAGTTATGTTCCATCAGCGACTACAACATCAATACAAGCTGCATTAAAACGTAGAATAGTTGACCACAGAGAGGAACGGGAGACTGAGCGGAGGTGTAACCGTGACACCCAGCAGAGCAACCATCTGTGTGTACCCTCGTCACAGGCAGGGGGGCTGTATGGCAATTAAGTTAAGAAGATAACTTCATCATCTTCTCTCTGTGACCGTGCATTTAAAATGTTGATATGGATGATCATACTGAACAGCGTGTCGCCATTAACTCGTGGTTATGTTGATTTTGTCGGACTACGTTGCAATCATGAAATAGTGATTTGGTTTCGTCTTTCGAATTCCTTATCAGATGATGGCTGTGATGTAGTTTTGTTGTTTGCCAACTGAAGAGAGGGCAAAGAGGAATTTAGATGTTTTCAGGATTTTCACTCTGGACAGAGGTCCCGACAAAAACCACCTGAAAACACTAATGTGGACAAAAATCATTTTCACACACACACACACTCACACAAATATTTTATGTATCTTCATAATATTTGTCCCAAAGGTGCCAGGTTTCATGTTATGTCGAAATGTTTTGACATAGTGTAACCGGTAGGTTATGTCCTCCCTGCCACTGGGGGTTGCTGTGTAATCCCAGCTCCTTCCTGTTCCACACCTGCAGCAAGTCCCCTAATTTGCAGCACATAAAGACAGGTGGTAGCACTAACAATTGAGATCTTCTTGCTGCTGTCCCTGGTTTGGTGCCATTGTATTCGGTGGAACCAACAAACGGTGTCTGTTCCCCCAGGTTGGCCATATCATATACATTGATTGGATAATATACAGCCAAGGTAATAGTATTTCTCAATTGTAAGTTTCTGTAAATGTACTGAAGACAAGATTAACCTGTGTTTTGTCTCAGCAGGTGATTGCCACTGCTGCTTTGTTCTACTGAAACTCACTTGGATCTTTAATTTCTTTTATTGAGTTTTAAATACTAGGTTTCTTCAGTGATTTTAGTCTATTTATGTTTTTTTTAGTAGATTTGTAAATTGTTTTATATTTTGGGTTAGTGGTGGGGCTCATTTTTATATATTTGGTTGTTTTAAACTTTTAAGATTCATACAGAAGTGGTTTAGCACTAACTTTTAAAAGGTGGCCTTGTGATTTTATTTAGTTATTTTCTTGTGTGCTTTTATATTTTATCGTGATTTATTTATTGTGTTCTAGTTTTAACGCCTACCTAATAGTGTGACCCCTTTTGTATGTTTTAGTTTTCTTAATTCAGTTTTAATTATTCTAAAATCACTGAAACCTTGATCTTGGCCAAATCTTCAGTTTGATGTTGTATTTCATTGCTATTGTATGAAGCATTTGCATCGCTGAAAGAAATTAAATGTAAAAAAAATTTTTTCTTCTCAAAACCACGTCCCTGTTAAATTTTTGTGATACTTACTTGTGTAGTCAAAGTGGGGTTTAATAACTGGTATTCTCTGGGTGGAACTCCCAGAGTGGCGTTGTCGGGTTTGTTTAATTTAGCTTGAGTTCAGCCAAGACCTGATCAGGTTACAATAGGTTTTACTTTCTACGGTAGAAAATAAGATTTGATTTTGTTATGAGCTGTAGCTAGCTGGGTCACTCCCATGTCCAAAGACAAATTGCTTTGACGGCAGCAGAAGTGACTGAGTAGAAGCATGCTGACAGACTGGGTATACTGTCAGAGACACATTAAAATTTGAAGATATTTATGAAATCAGATGATGGGATCAGAAGTATGTTTTCTCTCAGTTCATAGGAATGAATACAAGGATCAGTCAGGTCATGTGGGCCAGATGTCTTCTAACAGTAACTTCTAAATCAAACTTTTTGTTGTTTATCCTAAGTAAAAATCATCATAAATATTATTCCTTTAAAAGAGTGAGTGAATATGGTGGGTTCACTGAGTTGAGCTGATGAGGCGTTGCCCTCCTCTACATCCCTGTCTTCGATTTAAGCTGAGATTGTTCTGGATGGGATGAGCTGAAAAGACTCTTCTCTGGTCTTGACCCAGTTCCTCGTGACTCATTATTTTCCATGTTTATGGCTTTAGGAGTTTTCCTACTGATTTGCTCATGTTCGGCTCTACTGATACTAGTCTGCTCTCGCCTCAGTATAGAGAACACTACAGTTCTCCAAACGTCCAAAAGTTCTCATTTTACATGACACGACTTTCATATACCAGACTCTTTAAACTGTGTTCAAATGGTCCACTGACAAGTGGAAAATAGCAGTGCTGTGTCTCTGCTTCTATCTCTTGCTCTAATGTCTTGCAAAGCTAATACTGCTTCTTAACCTCCATCTCATCTGCTTCTGATTTTTCTATAGTTTTATTTGCCAACTTTAGATTTTTCTTTTCTGAAACACTTTGCTGGTTTAGTTGCCTCTGTTAATGTCTCATGCTCTCTTGTACTGCTGTTTTCTTTACTGTCAATACCTTCAGTAATGACATACTGTCAGTGCTTGACCAGTTATTGCCAAAAAGAGACATAAATTAGGACGATACTGATGTCTCACCTTGCAGGTAAAAACATGGAGGATCTGATATCGCCTGTTTGCATCCATCTTGAAATTTCCTGTTCTCTTGTGGTGGCAGCAGGCTATCATCTCTGGAAGCTGTGGAAGCCAATGTTTGAGGTTGATATATTAGGAAAGGAAGGAAAAAGCAGACAGGTGTAGCATTAATGCCATATTTTAGAATTTACTCTCATTGAAATGGGGCACCAGTCCTCTGGGAGGACAACAATGAATTACTT
>NW_019524968.1:280626-280924 GCF_002814215.2 Seriola lalandi dorsalis | reverse complement strand
ACTGTTAGGTTTATCAAAAGTAGATGCACTTCAGATGGCTACAGACCTGTACTTCTGATGTGAGGCTGAAGATCTTCAAGGATAACTGTGTGCCTACAGTGGGTCAGTCTGGCATGCAACATCCCCTGTTGCAGGAAGCTGTATAGATGGCCTGAACAGAGGAAACAGAGATTACACCAACATCTCCTCAAATGTGTATTTATGGCAACAGCTGCAAACAGTGCAAGAATGATAACAGATGCTCTCAATTATGTGTAAACTGGGTTGTCAATAGCTTGTAAATGCTGCAAATAGCTCA
>NW_019524968.1:279337-280606 GCF_002814215.2 Seriola lalandi dorsalis | reverse complement strand
GTGATTTGCTGACACCGATAGGTCTAGTCATTTTTAGACATTTTAATGCAGAGAAGTTACTTAGTATTAATTTAAATAGTGAAGTAAATACACAAATAACAAGAAGCAAAAGGAAACTAAACCTGATTTTAAGCAGAGTTAGTGCACACACACAGAGAGCTCACAGCAGCACTTTTACCCCATTTTGGGGCAAGACAGCCTGTGTTTAGCTACTTGTCAAAGAAAATCAAGTGAGGCTGAACTTTGATCACAGATATCCGAAGCCTGTTGCTCCACATCAGGGGATTAAAGGAACTGGCCATTTATTGTGGTTCCAGAAATTAAAAAAGGCACCATTATGGTGTGATCAGAGACTCAGCTTGCTGTATAGATGTGGGGTTTCTTTGTGAAACAGGTAACATGTTAATTAGGTTGGTTTAAGTTTGTTGTTGACTTAGTCCATCATAGGAATTGCTGTCACTTCGGCTTTAAGTATAGAGGCTTCAGGATATCACAAGCCCCACATCAGCTTAGAAGTCTTTTGAGGGGAGTTTTTCAGAATGGCATCATACTGTTTCTCCTCCTGTTGTAGTGTGAGTTGGATCCCTGATTGTCTTCTCATAAATAAGGGCAAAGTGCTGCAATATTATCATATGCAAGCTGCCAATGTGTAAATGAGCTGGCTACCCAGTGGACATCAAGTATAAAACATCTATGGATAGTGTTTCTTTGGTTCAGTGGAGACCGCATGTGGAAGCTGTGATTGGAAGCTATAATGTTGAATACTAATCAGCAACAACTGAAGGGGATGATGCAGGTGTTTACTCAAACAGTCTAACAGATCATTAGGTAGTATCTCTGTCATTTTATCTTAGAGCTCAACTGGAACGAGAAACAGAATGTTTGGGCTGGTACCTTTTCCGTCTCACATTCTAAATAAACAATATATTTGGTATTAACGTGGATTTCTACATAACTATAGATATGCTTAATTTCTTGGACGCTGAGGTTAAACATTGTTCTCTTCTCCTGCTATAAATTCCTAACACACTCATTTAAATCACATGTTTTCAAAATGGAATCAATAATATTTTTTTATTTATTTATTTTATTTATTTTTTATTTTATTTTATTTATAGAGCGCATTTCATGCACAAGGCAGACACAATGCGCTTTACAGCATACAACAAAACAATAAAAAAAAACAAAAAAACAATACAAATAGCACAGAGTAGACAAGCGCACACACACACACACGCACACACGTTCAATCAAACGCTGTTAAGAGGA
>NW_019524968.1:268862-279287 GCF_002814215.2 Seriola lalandi dorsalis | reverse complement strand
ATTGCCAAATTTATCAATCTCATATCAGAAGCCATGACTTCTCAATTCAATGGATCTCCAGTCTCTATGTCAAAAGAATACAACAGGACAACAACTGGGTGTAAATAAAGGAGTTTATTAACTAAAAGCCAGATTCTTTTGTGAGATTCTCTCAGCTATTCTAGCTGTAGAGGAGTGAAGGATGCTGACAGTATGGTCACATGAAGGACATTGTCTTAAAATCTACATGTTACATTTCAAACATTCTATGGAAGTTTGGGATTAAACTATCGCATAGGAACATCTCATGAGTTACAGAACAGCTAGATATTTAATTTTACATTATTCCTCAGATCTGTGTCTGTGAAGAAAGTTCTGCTGGTCACTGCTACTAGAGAGGGGCAGAGGAAGGGAGGTTTGTAGGTGTGTGTGCGTGTGTGTGTGTTCATGCATGGCGCAGAGAGGCCAGGATTCACATATTAGTGATAATCAGTCCTTTTTTTTTTTTTTTTTTTTTTTTTTTTTAATAGTATATTTCTTGGGGCTTTTTATGCCTTTATTGGATAGTATATAGTAGAGAGACAGGAAACGGGGAAGCAGAGAGAGGGGGAATGACATGCAGTAAAGGGCTGTCTGATGCGGGATTCGAGCTGGGGCCGACTGCAGCGAGGACTGTGGCCTCTACACATGGGGCGCCTGCTTAGACCACTACGCCACACGACGCCCCAATAATTAGTCCTTTTGTTGTTACTTGTCCTATATAAGAAATCTCATTGGACAAAGTCTTATTGTTACAAACTGGAGATTTTGCCTATATTCTCCAGTTGCCTGGTGTCCATTGGTTGATCCTCTGGAGCTGACCCTTTGACCTTTGGTCTGGTTCTGTGTCGTTCGGACATGCTAAAAGCATGGTCTGTTTGTGGGAGAGGGGTCCTTTGTCTCTGTTTCCTATCAATTTGATAGTTTGATGGTGGGAAGAGTCACAAAGTGTCAATTGTGGGTCCGTAACTCTGCATGTCCTTACAATGAACTTCCTTAATGGCTTGTGACTGATGCCAGGCCAGGTATGTATGCTACACAGGCGATAAAGATATAGGTAGCTGTAGCTACACTAACTGCCAGTTACAGTGCAGCTGTCTTCTTAAGATTGATGTAAAAGCTAGACTTGTGGAAATATGCAAAAACACTATGTAATTCAACACACACAACTCAAGAAGCATCAAAGATAACCTTATTTAAAAAGTGAATCACCCCTTCATCACTGCAACATTATCTAAGTTTCTGTCATTGTGTATAACTGGTTTTACTTCTGCAGTAGCCTGGCTGGCTACTTTTACATGACGCCCTTTTTAATAAACAATTTTTTGTCACTCTGAACAGAACATCCTGGAGTGTGATCTGGTGGATTACATCATTGCCTGTCTCATTACATTGTTAATGCCACTCTTACAATCCATTAATATTCATGCATATTCACAGGGTAACGAGGATCCTAAAGTGTACAATTTCATCTCATGAATGGATAGTTAGGTGGCTATATTATTTGGAAGAGAGAATGCCAAAGAGGGTGAACAGCTGAGTAGTTTCTTTCCCTCCTTGTCTGTCTGTATTGCATTGTGGACAAAGAGCTGATAGAGTTGTGTTATATATTTAAGAGATAACTTTTGTGGCGAGAAATAAACTGAAAACAGATCAGATATGATATGAATGCCACTTTTCAGTCCTTCTGTAAAATCAGCTGTTCCAGTATTTACCACAGGACCACAAAGGCTTAACCCACATTTCTATCACCAGTACGATGTGTTGATGTTTATTTTCATGGAGTTGAAGATTACCCTCTGAAAAAAAATTATCTCTGATGTAATCAACATTTAAAATGTAATTTAAAGTCTGTTGCACATTTGTGGCAGTGCCCTGACTGAGTGCCACTGCCGCAGGAAATTTTCTTGTGTCTTGTGGTTTCTCTGCATGTTTTCTTCACAATCATTTTTCAATGTCATTAAATAGATCATTTTCACAGCACACATATTGGCCGCCATAGCAGGAAAAGCACAGGTGAACACCAGGTCACCAGGTTCCCTCAAATGTCAAGTCAATTTTATTTATACAGCACCAAAATATGCACTTATCTCAGGGCACTTTTTATATAGAGCAGGTCTAGACCATACTAATACCCAACATTCAACCATGAGCAAGCAAGGAAAAACTCCCTTTTAACAGGAAGAAACCTTGAACAGAACCAGGCTCTGGGTGGGCGGACATCTGCCTCAACCAGCTTGGTTTTTCATGTGTGCTGTGAAAAAGGTCTACTGGCTTATGTGCGCTACCGTTGACTTTCTTCCACTTCTGTGGCTTCTCTTCCAGACTGAAGTCTTCTTTGTTGTCTCAGAGAGGATCTCTTCAGACACGTCAGTCTCCAGTGAGAGCAGTAGGGAAGGACTCCTGCTTTTATGTTTCATTCTGGTGTTTATCTGTAGGTTTGTCCTGAGGCCTACTGTCCTGTCCTCCTCATACTTCTCCTGATGGCTGGTGATGTTCTGTTCGGGAGGGTGACTGTTCTCTCTCTCAGCCTCAGGCTCATTGGAGATCTTCAAGGCTAAAAAATGCTGCTCAAATCTGATCTCCTGTGCCATCACCCACAGAGGTTGTCCTGCTCACACCTCAAGTTTTGCTCCAAGAGCAATTCCTGTGGCACCCTGGCATAAAATTTGACTTTCTTCTCAATCTCACACTGAAGGTTGTCAGCCTGCTGCCTGGCTGTGACATCAGTTGACCTTGTGGTATGAAGCTCTCAGTGTCTCCAGTTCTTCTAGGAGAACCTTGTTTTTCTCCATCTCCACCTGGAGCTCAGCCGTAAACTTCTCCTGGCTGATGACAAAGTATGTGCCAACTGCAGCTCCTTGTAATCTTTTTTCTGCTTCCTATTGATATTATTCCTCACCTGAGTGGCAATCTTTGTGGTACTGAGGGTTTCTGCATTGCTGCACTTTACAGCCTCTCTCTAGCTCCTTGGCCATTTTCAGTATTAACATCCGTGTCGGGTGATCTGATCACAAGTGGTCAGCTACAAGCGTGAACGCACCCTAGACACATTGAGGACGCATTTGGGATCCAATCACTCAGACCACATTCAGAGGTGGTCTGGGCCACATGTGGCCACATTCTTTCAGCAATGTGAATGCAAATGCATCCTGACCACACTGAAGGACCGCCTCCTCCACTGACGTCCCCTTCCACAGTCTGATTAGTCCTGCCACAGTTTTGTTGGGTCTGAACATTTGGTCAGACAAAGCAGGCCTGGTTGGGCCTACTTGTAACCCCTGAAGCCTGACCTCAAGCATGGTCTTTTGTCTTCAACCCCCTGAACATAAGAAAAAGCGCCAAAGGCTGCCCCACAGACTCAAACTCCCAGCATGCTCTACGTTTCACACCTGAAGTGGATTCTGGGGAGTCTCAAACTCACGCTCCTCATTGGCAGTGATGCACGGAATCCTGGCGACACGGCTGTGTCGTCACTGTGTCTATAAATGCCCGTGCATGTTTGTTTCCCCTTTTGAATCTTCAAACTCTGAAAAGACTAGGATTCTCCCCTCGCTGGACGAGTTGAAACTTCCCTTGCTCGGCCCTGTTGTTTTGCCTGCAGATGGAAGAAGTTACTTCTTCACGGAGACACACAAAAAAAAACCTACGCCCACTACCCTCCGATCACATTGACTCTGCTGTGTTTCTGTGGTCCCAATCCAGGAACCAGCTGCCGTGACCCTCACAGAATGAGGATGGCACCGTCAGGACCGCTCCAGAGGACCCGTGCTGGACTTTACAATCCAAATAAGAGGTTTACATCTGGGCAGAGACAGGGATTGCGTGTTTAATTTAGCTGATGTTATTGAATTACTGATGTGAATCCTTGTTGCTTGAGATATTATTTCGTGTTGTGATAGATGGACCGCTGAGTCCTTTGTATCATATTTTGAAAAGTCATATCGCCATATTGGCTCATGTGACGTGACCCACCACTTCACCCACTTGTAATTGGATGACCCTTTTCCCTGTCGGTGTACCTTTCTTTCAGTTATTAGCCAACTCATTTAACTCATGGCTAAGTTGGATTCTCCAGTCCTTTTCTCTAAAACAGTTGGCCCTCTCCCCACCCAACAGATCATTAGCATTAAGTCATGAGCTTCCTAATTTCCTGATGAAGCGTTCGGCACTACATTCAGTGGCCTTGATTCCTTTGTGTGACCTGTATAGCGGCCCTTATCTTTTGGGGCATGGGGGTAGAAGTCGCCATCTTTTAAAGTTTCACTCTTTCATCTCTTAACAGATGTCTTCTGTATCAGAGGTCTACCTGTGTTTTGTGTTAAAGTGTTCTGAAAGGTTTGAAATGGTGTGGCTGTCTGGAGAGCTGCAACTTTTGATAGAGACCTGATGATGTTACAATACGAATAGAATGATTTATTGCTAGTAAACACAAGGGCTGGCCCACTATCAACATTCAAAACAGGTTTAAAGCCTCTTATTGATCCTAAACTGATTGACAGGCTGAACGCAGCAATTTCAAACAGTATGTTTTTTCTTTCTCATCTAAAACTTCAACTCCTCACTGAAATCTTCACAAAAGCCTGGATTTAAAGCATCGATTTAACCAAATACAATTCATACTAGTGCACCGTGTGTTAAATTAGAAATCATGTGATACACCCCCCTCTTAGACAGCCTACGGTGTTAGGTGAAATATTTATAAACATATATGGGATTAGATTAAAACATCAGACTCTCACTAAGAAGAAACCCAAACCTCATTTCTTTGCACAGATCAGGGACCATTAGGAAAAGGGGACAATATTTTCCAAATTGGACCACTCACCACCACCTCTAATATCAGTTAAGATCTTGATCATTTCCCTTGTAGTGACACAGACAATCTCCATGTCCCCACAAACCCCCCAAAAAAAAACCTTCCCAGATCTACATATGTACATATGTCATGACGCTATAATTATGTTAGGTTTATGTTGTTAAATTGAGGCTTCCAACTGTAAGTGACAGAGAACATATATGTCCGTGGTAATAAGACTTGTATTATTTGATTTATATTTGTTTATGCAGGGCGTAGGAGTGTGCAATTTGCCAGAGCAAAGGCAATGGACTTTTGTTCTCTTTTCAAGTCCCCTGATGAATTGTACTGTACACCCTGTATACCTTATGTTACTGTAGGGGTTGAAGGCGGAGATGGAAAGAAAAGAGTAGTGGAAAATTATACAGTAGAGTAAAACTTGTTGTATGGTGATAATAATACTATAGCCTATGATATTAAATGAAATAATATCTTTAGGCTATGAGGCGTATATGCAGGCGTATACACCATTCCCAGGTGAGAACTGCACTGAAAGCAACCGATACATTCCAGTCAGGCTCTTTGCAGCCTACATACTGCAGCATACAACTGATCAATACAACCTTATGATGGGTGTCCATAGACTTTATGTAGCAATATTAAGCTACATGAATCAAATAGTCACCAATTTCTTGTAGAATTAACAGCAGTATAATGCAGGAGAGAAGGTGGAGGTGTATAAACAACATTAACACAGAAAAATTGCTACGTTGCTAGGCAAGGCAGTAGTTGTTGATGCTGTAGAGTAAGTTACAACAATCAGTCATTTGTTGCACTCATCTGTCTGGACTTCACTCTGAATATTGTACACCACAAAGTCCAGCTTCTCTGCTCGTTCACTCGGTGCACTCAGCCTCTGTCTCACTGTAAAATGTAACCAGTCCAGTCAGCCTCTCTCACTGACCTAACACAAGAAACTGAAGATTAGATTATTTACCCTTGTGTGTCCTTTTTAAAAACTTACACTGAGATCCTTAGAGGACAAAAATGCATAAAAAAACTACACTAAATATATTATATATTCATACTATTTTTCTATTTTCTCTGAGTTGCATTCTTTAACAAACATCAGTTCTGATCGTAACTACAAAATATTCAATCATTTTCAGGACTTTGATCCTTTAAATCCCAGGTTGTTTACATAATACCACTATTGTTTTATTTATTATTAATCATTTTCCATATGCTAAATGCTAAGCGGATATTTTTTGTTTGGATTATCACAAAAAATGATGCCATGAAAACCACTGGCTCTCGGCTCATATGGATATGCAGTCACATACACAATAATTTATATTCTATTGAGTTTGAAGGCTTGTGCATGCATGTGCACATGCGTGTATGTATGCGTGTGAGTGAAAACGTGTGCATGTGTGTGAGAGAGAGAAAGGGAGACAGACAGTGGGAATTGTAATCTGCAGTACAATATGTCTCTCTCTAATTGTACACATACACACACCTACGTGAACACAGACACATACACACTAATTTCTCAAAACATAATCAAACCACTCTGACATCCATATGAACACACCCACAGCATTTTAGTTTCATTTATATATTTCAATGGCCTACATTTTCCTGTAATAGTGCAGCAATGTCCCTAGTGTATACTAGAAAAATGTATTTACTCCATAGGCCAATATGACTTCATCTGATGGATAATAGTAAAAACTTAAATTTTGGAGCCAGGACTTTTCTTTTTCGTCCATAAGGTCCTGTTTGTAACTATTTTGTGTACACAGTGTATTATAGACATATTAGATGAGCTGAGGTTGAAATTCCAAAATTCCCCCAAAAATACATTTGTACATACATTTATATTTAAAATAGGTTATTTTACAGTATCTGTGTGGTCCACAAATGCTTGATACAGTAGTATATACATAAAATGTTCTCCTTCAGTTCATCAAATTCCTGCAGCATTTGAAGGCAGTAGAGCAAATATGTTGATAAATCTGCAGCCTGTGATGTGAGGGGCTGCACCAGAGCGCTATGCTGTTACACACGCCTGGTTACCTTCATTAAACCACACACAAATGACAATGGGCTGCTACAGGATAACCACACACACCTCAACATACAGCATACTAGTTCATTATAATTCTCCTTCTGGTGTTCAATAGAAGATCACTCAAGCTCATTCAATCTGTGCATCACATCCTCCTTTCCAGTTTACAAAAGTTTAAGAAATCTGTATCTCTAGTATTTTTCTGTATTTTAGTCTTGAAATGCATTAAAAAGAGGATGCTACTGTATTGCATTGTGAGATGTATTCATAAATGCACCACCACTACCAGCATGGACTGTTGGCACAAGGCAGGTTGGGTCCATGGATTCATGCTGTGCGTCACAAAAAAATCGTTTTCCGGTCTTCAACTATCCAGTCTTGGTGAGTCTGAGTCCACTGCAGCCTCAGGTTTCTGGTCTTGGTTAACAGGAGAGAAACCTCACGTTGCTCTACTGCTGTTGTAGCTCATCCACCTCAAGGTTTGACATGTTGTTCATTCTGATGCATTTCTACTCACCACAGTTTTAAAGAGTGGTTATCTTAGTTACCATAGTATTTCTGTCAGCTCCAACCAGTTTGGTGTCATTGTGTTTCCTCCACAGAGCTGCTGTTCACCAGATGTTTTTTTTTTTGTTAATGGCTCCATTCTGAGTAAAAACTCACTGGACTGGTTTGTGTGAAAATCCCAGGAGATCAGCAGTTTCAGAAATACTCAAACTAGCCTGTCTCGCACTAACAATCATGCCACGGTCAAAGTGACCGAGATCACATTTTTATCCCGATCTGATGTTTGATGAGAAAATTAACTGTGAACTTGGTGAGTGTATAAAGTAACCATTTACATTGTGAAATGCTGTAGAATCAAGGCTCAAATAATCATTATATATATATATATATATATATATATATATATATGAACTACATCACCAGACATTTTAACAATAATTCATGTCTATCATCATTGTACTAGTTAACCATTAAAAACCCACACCATCTGTGCCGCTCTTCATCATTTAGACAATGGTACGATCTCCAGGGGAACAGTCTTTCCATTTATTGAGTTATAGTTGTCATGTGTCACTTTGACTGGATCAGCTGTTTCAGAGCAACGAGACCAGAGATGTGACTGGCTGAGTGACGATCTGTCACCACACCCACACATCTATATTCCACCTCAGAGAGCATTTGGAGACGCCCCCACACAGTCTGTGAACCAAAGGCATACTGTGTTTGTTAGGGCTCAGTACTGTTGGAAATAGCTGGCTGCTGGGCTTTGAACCACATATCAATTGTGCTGTATAGACCTAGTTTGTGGTCAAGTGAATGTAACAGACTGAACATCATACATAACTGAAGAATTAATGAACGGAATAACCTCACCAATTAATTAACAGTGATGCATTCATATACTGATATACTTACTGAAGTGCATTTGAACAGTGAAGCCATCACTTAGCTTAAAACAAAAGTGAACGAACTTCAGTGTCAGTCATTCAGGAGGTTTTGACCAGGAGCTGAATTATCCACAATAGTCTCCTCCCCTCCTAGTCAAACAGACCGGGTGATTATCACCATTAGAAGCACTGAATAAAGCAGTTTAACATTTAAAGTCTGTGTTTCACAGACACTATACAGCAGACAGGAGATGTCAGGGAGGGGTTGGGGGCTGAGAATGCTTCTAACCTTTGTTTCAATTGTTTCTCTTATAACTTAACTCAACCAGTTTTAAGTGGCAGCTGAATTATCCACAGAGGTGTCCTCCTTTCCATAACAAATGGACCAGGGGATTAAAACAGGTAGAAACAACACATAAAGTAGTTTTAATTTAAAAATCAGTGATTTGCTGACACCGATAGGTCTAGTCATTTTTAGACATTTTAATGCAGAGAAGTTACTTAGTATTAATTTAAATAGTGAAGTAAATACACAAATAACAAGAAGCAAAAGGAAACTAAACCTGATTTTAAGCAGAGTTAGTGCACACACACAGAGAGCTCACAGCAGCACTTTTACCCCATTTTGGGGCAAGACAGCCTGTGTTTAGCTACTTGTCAAAGAAAATCAAGTGAGGCTGAACTTTGATCACAGATATCCGAAGCCTGTTGCTCCACATCAGGGGATTAAAGGAACTGGCCATTTATTGTGGTTCCAGAAATTAAAAAAGGCACCATTATGGTGTGATCAGAGACTCAGCTTGCTGTATAGATGTGGGGTTTCTTTGTGAAACAGGTAACATGTTAATTAGGTTGGTTTAAGTTTGTTGTTGACTTAGTCCATCATAGGAATTGCTGTCACTTCGGCTTTAAGTATAGAGGCTTCAGGATATCACAAGCCCCACATCAGCTTAGAAGTCTTTTGAGGGGAGTTTTTCAGAATGGCATCATACTGTTTCTCCTCCTGTTGTAGTGTGAGTTGGATCCCTGATTGTCTTCTCATAAATAAGGGCAAAGTGCTGCAATATTATCATATGCAAGCTGCCAATGTGTAAATGAGCTGGCTACCCAGTGGACATCAAGTATAAAACATCTATGGATAGTGTTTCTTTGGTTCAGTGGAGACCGCATGTGGAAGCTGTGATTGGAAGCTATAATGTTGAATACTAATCAGCAACAACTGAAGGGGATGATGCAGGTGTTTACTCAAACAGTCTAACAGATCATTAGGTAGTATCTCTGTCATTTTATCTTAGAGCTCAACTGGAACGAGAAACAGAATGTTTGGGCTGGTACCTTTTCCGTCTCACATTCTAAATAAACAATATATTTGGTATTAACGTGGATTTCTACATAACTATAGATATGCTTAATTTCTTGGACGCTGAGGTTAAACATTGTTCTCTTCTCCTGCTATAAATTCCTAACACACTCATTTAAATCACATGTTTTCAAAATAGAATCAATAATAGAATCAAAATAGAAAAATGGTCTGTAGGTTTTTGTTCTCCAGGCCCCAACAACTCTAACAGCCCGTCACCAGGACATTTCCCTGCGGTCTGCATGGGTCATTGGCCTGCTGTTAACAGTCAACTTGACCAGCAGGAATTAGTGAATGGACGGATGTCAGGTGCGACTCTCACACAGCCACACTGCTTACCTTACCTGTGCATGACGGTTCACATGTGTGTCCACAGTGCCAGCATGACTGCTGCAGCGCTGCTCCAGCACAGCCCTGTCTTTGCCTTAGATAATGGACCACAATTATAAAATGTTGTGCAAAAACTACTGCCCTTCACCTTATGTGCTGTTAACATAATTATAACCTACGTGGGGTTTCTGCTATGACTCTATAGCACACATGTAGCCTCCACTTTCTCCTTTAAAGAAATTTTTGAATTTTGTAATCTGGATAATTTTCCTCCCAGATGAACATAGTGGCCACATTGATAACCAGTCTGGTAAACCATCAACAAATAGGGTTAGTCTATAAAATGAATGGTCTGGTTGCTTTTGTGAACAGGGTGGCCTGGGATGGAGTCAAATTCCCAGTGTTACATCTGCAGTTGAATTGTTTTTTGGTTGTGTATGTTTTTTTTTTTTTT
>NW_019524968.1:267590-268812 GCF_002814215.2 Seriola lalandi dorsalis | reverse complement strand
ACACACACACACACACACAGAGGTAATAGTTGGAAGGGAAGCAACGGTACCGTTAGGGAGCAGGCTGGAGACGTCGTTGAAGGAGCAGGAGGATCGGAAACGGTTGTGCGGACAAACCAGGAAGGAGCAGGCAGGCGGGTAAAATACTACAGGTAAGACGAGTAGGAAACTCACTTGGCAACGTCAGAGCTGGGGAACGCCAAACAGCCACAGGGACAGGTAGACGCGAACCAGGAAGGGCACAGGCAGAGCTCATGGTCAGGGACAGAAGGCTGAGGCGATTACCGGGGCAGAGACGAGGCAGGATGGTCAGAGTCAAGCAGGGTCGATACCAGGAAGTCAATCTGGAGATGAGTGCTGGAAAGTCCTGCATGAACACAGAGAACAATCTGGCAATGAGTGAGTGGACCAAGGCTGCTTAAATACTGGCGTGGGGATGGGGAGGCTGATGAGGAGGTGTGGGAGAGTGGAGAGTGGGATGGAGGTGGGGTGAGTGGAAAAACACCAGAGAGATCGGGTAGGAGCAGAGGCGGATTGTGACAGTGTGAGCTTTACAATCCACAAATGCAACAAAGCATAATAAAGATCTGCTTTGCTGAGCCACAACTTCACAAGGTGAAACTCAAAGGAATCACACCTGCCATACCAACCTGTGAAACTAACACAAGCACAGAGGAACTCAAAAGCCCAAAGGCAACATGCACAAGATATGTAAGGGCTATAAAAAAAACAACCCTGTACTGAAAGCTAATTATTGTTTATTACACAAGTAGGTTAAAACATGTTTCACCCATGTTGAAGTCTGAGGGGGGTTGGGTTGATATGAGTAGTAAAGCGTCCTACTAAACACTCAATCTGGTCGTCTGCCTCCTGATTAATAATACTTCAGATATACAAGAAACCACAAAGAATCACAAAACAACTGGACATAAAATGGCTAAAAAGACACACAAAATGGCCACAAAGAGACACAAAATAGTAACAAAGAGACGCAAAACAGCAACACAAAAACACAAAGGGGCACAACATGAGTACAAAGAGACATAAAACAACTACAAAGAGATATAAAGATGTAAATCAACTACAGACAGACACAAAACAGCCATAGAGAGGCGTAAAATGACTGAAAGGAAAGACACGGCTGTGGTTTGTGGTCTCTCTCCATCTGGGATTTATGCTTCTATGTACAAGGGGGATGGGTGTGGGGAGGGGTGGACATGGG
>NW_019524968.1:260182-267570 GCF_002814215.2 Seriola lalandi dorsalis | reverse complement strand
CTGTAGGTTTTTGTTCTCCAGGCCCCAACAACTCTAACAGCCCGTCACCAGGACATTTCCCTGCGGTCTGCATGGGTCATTGGCCTGCTGTTAACAGTCAACTTGACCAGCAGGAATTAGTGAATGGACGGATGTCAGGTGCGACTCTCACACAGCCACACTGCTTACCTTACCTGTGCATGACGGTTCACATGTGTGTCCACAGTGCCAGCATGACTGCTGCAGCGCTGCTCCAGCACAGCCCTGTCTTTGCCTTAGATAATGGACCACAATTATAAAATGTTGTGCAAAAACTACTGCCCTTCACCTTATGTGCTGTTAACATAATTATAACCTACGTGGGGTTTCTGCTATGACTCTATAGCACACATGTAGCCTCCACTTTCTCCTTTAAAGAAATTTTTGAATTTTGTAATCTGGATAATTTTCCTCCCAGATGAACATAGTGGCCACATTGATAACCAGTCTGGTAAACCATCAACAAATAGGGTTAGTCTATAAAATGAATGGTCTGGTTGCTTTTGTGAACAGGGTGGCCTGGGATGGAGTCAAATTCCCAGTGTTACATCTGCAGTTGAATTGTTTTTTGGTTGTGTATGTTTTTTTTTTTTTTGTCCTGTGGCCTGAAAAGTTGGCATGACGTGTGAAAGTGTGTGTGTATGGTAATAGGCGTGTGCGAGGATGAGGAGGTGATTGGTGGACAATATTGACTCTTACAGCTGACTGGCTCTTGTCTTCTCTTCAAATATAACTAGCTTTGACTCAGCTTTCACTCAGGGGTTGAAACACATTCTACTGTGTGTTTCCTTTTGTTTGCATTAACCTTAACAAATACTGCTGATGTATATGTGACAATATAAAATATTTATTTTATTTTATTAGACACACACAATGCTCGAGCTGTGCATCCAGCTTTCACTCAGGAGAATGATGGACATGCAGACTTACTTCAGAATCCGAATAATGCTTTTACTTAACCTCCCCTAACCATATATCATAGTCAGTTATTTCAGTAATTAACATTTCTAATTGCAGATATTACATAGGTATTATCTTAGATGCTGGACTGAGACAAGAATAAATAAAAGGGGGATTTGCCCATAAGTAACCTGCTTTATTACTCAGACCTTCATCAGTGGGACTGAACATAATCACAATCAAACAATTACAAATGGCCAGTAACAGCGGGAGACAATGCATGTCACCTGCCTACTTGCCTTTTATGTTCCCAGACTGTTCCCAGTCAGCCGTTTACATGAAACCATTACAACCATAAATAATAATATTCACTTGAGAAACTGTGTGAAAAAGTTTCCAGTAGATTGATTTAAGCAGTGCAGGTGGTGACTGACTGAATCATGTCTTCTCCTCAGGGCTTATTGCAGCTGTATGCACTAGCTGCATACAGATAGATGTTCAATAGGCCTTCTACAAACCTGTACAACCCATAAACTTCATTCGACTTGGCTGCTGATGATACCAACTCTCGAATAGAATCGGCTCTCGTATAGAGTCGCTGACCTCCTAACACTTCCTGTACATGTTGAATTGCAGCTTGTACGCCAAAGGATACTGAAGAGACTGTTCAGGATCTCTGGGGATCACCAGATTCATTCATGTACCAGAGTCAGACTGTAAACTCAGTGCCTGTCTGCCTGTAAACTTGTGGACATTACTCCTGATTCCTGCTGCCTGTGGACTTTGGAGAGACTCAATTCTGCAGTATAGTTAATTAAATTTTTTTTATCATGGCTTATTTCTTATTTCTACTACATGAACATATGCAAGTTGGTAGAGTTTTTGTTTATTTGCCAAAGAAATGCACACATCAAAATCAACAGCATCAACACATTTATCAAACTGAGTTAAGTAATCATTTATTCACAAGTTGTCAACTTCATGTAGCAGATTTGTGAAGATAATGATGCATATTACTTCCATTCAGTACCTTCATATCATATAAGTGTGATCTGCACTCTTGTGGCCTGAAAGGTGCACAACATCAAATACCGGAAAACTCAACATACTAAAAATAGAGGTCCACCCTAATTGTCTGTTTCCCTGGATTTTTGTTGAGTGTCTTTCTTCTTGAGCACTTTAATACTTTCACAAAATAGCGCGTATATTATAATCATCAAAACATGGACATCTCACTGTCTACTATATGGGACCTTTAAATAATTAATCAGTCACTCATCCTACTGCACAAGTTACAATAAAAAGTTAGAGAAACACAATGAAATCACAAGATGACTGAACTGAATAACAATAGAAATCCATCAGTTGGAGGCCAAGAAGCACTGAACTGAGCAATTCAGAAATAAATCCTCATGAAATGAGACAATGGTAAACCCATGGATGGATTACTGAGTGGGATACTGGTTAGAGGCCCTTGGAGTCAGATGGCCTCTGTGCTTGTCACAGCAAAGTGACTACAAAGAGAAGCAAAATGGCCACAAAGAGACAAACAATGGCCACAACGAGACACAAAATAGCAACAAAGACAAAACAAAATCCACTAGATGTCACTGTGCCTTTTCAGTTTGCCTCCAAACCAAGAAGTGAGAACGAGAAATTTCCAGTCAGAATTTCCAAAGGTAAGCATATTTTTTTGACATATTATAGCTTCTATGGTCTTACTGAACAGAATTATGAAACTTGATGCAACAAAAATAAGTCTAATAAGGGTTAAATGATTTTTTTAAACTTGCTCTGTCAAACGGTTGAATTGTCACTTTATGGTAAAGGTAAAGAAGCTAGCTAACATAATTAAAATGGACTATTTACTATGAAATAAAAAACTTTTGATTATTTATTGCTGTAAAATGACACATTCAATGATGTTCCATTTTATATATATATATATACATGGTGAAGTGATTTATTACTGTCTAAAACATGCTTGACTAAACCGTTCCAATGTAGTCATAAAGGTAGTGATGCTAAGATAATAAATAAGCAATTTTCATGCAATAAAAAAACTTACACTGTTATTAATATAATATATTTAATGTTATTTCATTTTATACTTGATGAAAAATATATATATATCAGTATGATTTTTCACCATTTCTGAGATATTTTCAAAGTACTGTAAATATGACAAATATCTAGAATAAATATGTGGAAATAGTACTGGTAATACTATTAATTCCATGGTAACAAATTGGCATATTTGTATGCTAACATATTACTTGCACTGTAACAGCACATGGTTTTTAATTTTGATCTTTTTTCTTTCTGTTTTACAAATAATAGATTGACATAAATTGTCACACCCTTTTACCAGAAAATCCTCAAGACTCTGATGCTGATCTGAGTGATGATGATGACCAATTAGATGATCCTGATCATAACCACACAAGCAGAAGAGACTGAGGATGCTGCTTTTGATTCCATGGATGAGGGGGGGGCTGCCTCAACAAGCTCATCTTCTAAACCACTGCCCTGAAAGAAGAGGAGAAATTGGAAAAACACCCTAAAAACAGTTTCCCTGGCAGACCCAGTGGACACCCCTGACCCTTGTTCACCCTCAGGGGCAAAGAATGGCACTAGAGGAATCTGGAAGCATGAACTGAACACTGCATTGTGTTTCGTTCAGTAGCCCACAGTTTGGCGCAAGTCAACAAGCCAGCATTCAAAGTTGGCCGACCATCATCCTCCTCTCCACCACAGATGTCGTCTCAGAATCAGTGCTACACCCCAAGAACTTCACAACCACAACCAGATGTGTGTTATGACAACTGCGGACATTTTCCACTTCATTCTGACAAGTGGGGGCGGTGCAACCTCTGTCCAAAGGGTGTGTCGAGATGGAAATGCCAGAAATGCAATGTTTTCCTGTTTGAATGCAAATCAGGAACGCTTCGCAACATACCAGCAGAAATAGAGTGGATCTCATGGCCAAAAAAGTGTAAGTGCTGTTGCACCACTGGCCAAAAAACATTTGTGCCAGTGCACCACCGGCCAAAAAACATTTGTGCTGTTGCACAACCACCCTAAAAAAAAATGTGTGCTGTTGTACCACCACAGAGATGAGCAAGTTCAATTCATTTCATGAAAAAATTGGCATTTTTTGTTATTTTTCTAAATGTTTTTGGTATTTGTAAATGTATTTATCTATACTTTTACCATGAAGGGACTTTTCAACTGTTTGGTAGAGGTTTATATCTAAATAACTATGGGGTCTTTTAAAAAAAACAAAAAAAACAAACAAATGATTGTTATTATTGACCCAAGTAAACAAAAAAATGCAAAGAATCCATTGCTTTTTTCTTGTAGAGGACATTAAAGGGTTAACCCCTGAAGTGGATGTGTTACAGAAAGGCCCAGGTATTGCGCGAGATGCAGCAACACAGAACATGAAATGCTTGCCATTGTTTATGGAATGCAGCAATATCACACCTCTCTGTACGGGTCATTCCTTGTGATAGCAGATCACAAACCACTCGTCACCATATGTGCAAAACCACTGCATGCTGCACCACCATGTCTGCAGTGCATGCTGATTAAGACACAGGGGTACAACTATGGAGTCAGGTACTGGCCTGGAACACAATGGCACTGGCAGACACTCAGTCGAAAGCCAAACCCTGACAACCATTGACATTGAACTGGACGAGCACATCGATGGAATGAATGCTGAAATTGAGTATCCAATGTTGCACACCATCAGCATAATATATTTCTCACCCAGAAAACAGGACATTCTCCATGCAGAAACTGCCTTGGACAATAGACTCAGTGTGTTAAAGGAAGAAGACCTGCCAACAGACCTGCATGCTTATTGGTCATTTAGAAATGAATATGCAGTGGAATCAGGAGTCATATTCAATGGCAGGCAGGTACTCTTCCAGACTCCATGACTGAAGATATCCTAATGCAGCTACATGTAGACCACCAAAGCATTGAGAAAACATGTCGCCTTGCAAGAAAAAGTGTCTATTGGACAAAAATTAATAACGACATCTAAAGAGTTTGCAAATCTTGCAGTGTGTGTTATCAGAACTCTGTAAATGTAAACTAAGTGATTAATATAAGAAATAATATAGCAGAATAATCAAGATAATGTGTGATGTGTGAATAAAATATAGAGATTGAAAAAAAAAAAATATAACTTTGAGATGAGTAATGTTAGCAGAAATGATGAGTAAAATATAAAACTCTGGGAAGGTGAATCTATGTTGGAGGATTTAATTTTGAGGATATTTCATGGTTATTGATGTTACCCACGTCAAAGCGTTAAACCCGCCCCCCTCTGTAGTTGATGGGAACGTGCTGAGACATGGCGCACTCTTTTCCTACCTGGGCAGCTATCGAGACAGGTGGCGTTGATACAGTGAACGCAATAGCATGAGTAAGTCAAATAAATGTGTGCTTACTAGTGATTTATCAGCTTTCCAAAATTCTGATATTGAATTTAAAGGAAAATATCTTCCCCAGCCAGATTCACCGACCCTAAAAAGACCTGTGGTAGTGCTGGAAAAGTCTCAGTAATTTGACTGAGATGCTAATGTGTCAGTAGCAGTACGCTGTGATGGTAATGTGGAGCTAATTGGCTGTTGAACTTGATAAAATGATGTGAAAGTGTTAAAAACGTTAGTGTCGGCTGACGTTAGCGCTAGCTGTGAGAGAAATTTGACATGACAAGTGACAATTTTATTTTAAGGTAACAGATTACAGTTGTATAATACAAGGTATTTTGCCATTTGTTAATGTAGGAAAAACAAAACACTCCTGTAGTGATTTTAAATATGGATGAATACATTTGAACTGTGTACTAATAATTTTCCTTGCTTTGTTGGCACAAGGCCAGGTCTTCATCTTCGAGTGTATGATTCTACAAGATCCTGAGAATCTTCAGCCCAGCTCGCTTCTGATGGGAGAGAGGTGTAGTCGGTCCTGGAGTGGCGAGCCAAAACCCATGAGCTGAATCTAAAGAAAAGAGATGCTTGAATTATGCCTGTTCAACTAATGTGGTAGGACAATCACATTCAATTGGCCCACACTGGGCTGATCCACTTCCTTATGGACAGTTTAAAGAAGAGTTGAATTGAGTGTTTCAAGTAATCTGTAGTACGGGTTGAAAGGAATGTTTTTGTTGGTTATCAAGTTCCATTAAGGGAACGGTGCAGTATTTGAGTTATACTAATAACGGGAAAAAAAAAAAAAAAAAAAAAGTTGTACATCTGTTTGCACACCCTGATGAAATACTAACTGATAATGGACCACAGTATGCAAGGCAGGTCTTCAGTTTGTAACAGATTGGTGAATAAGACATCACAAGCTCGATCCACTACCCTGAAAGCAACAGTTCCATTAAAAGGCATGTGCGACTTATTAAAGCAATTTTAAAAAGACTCAGAAATGTGGAAGCAATCTGCAGATGGCATTACTACAAGTGATAGCGATACCAATTGATAGTAAACTATCACCAGCAGATCATATTCACAGAGCATCTTAAGGCTTAAAGCAGCGTAGTTAGTAGTCTTAACATGCCGATTTAGGAGAAACTAATACTTTTAATAAGCTATTCACAAACCCGCTTAGCACTAAAAGTAGCTCCTAAGTGTGGGAGAAGTTAAAAGTAGCTCTGATCCAACCATTAAAAGTAAATCGCTTTTCCTTAGTAAAAGTTGGTCTCAGCAGCTTTGTGAATAAGTCTTAGGCGAGAACTTTAAGTGTGACTTAGGAGTACTCTTAGTGGTAAAATATTTTTTTCTTTTTTAAATATACAAGCCCTGATCTTTGGAAGCTGGACAGACATAGGTAAGAAGGGACACCGACTATGTCTTGGAGAGAGCAGGAGCAATGAAGGAGCACCACACCTGCAGCAGTAACAGAGAAGTACCTGTTCTCCATCCAGGACAGCATATGACTGTGTTAAATAAGAAGAGGGGAATGTGGTACCCAGCAGTGGTTCTGCAAAAGTTCAATGAGCCAAGAAGCTACATTGTTCAAACACCAAATGGAAACAAAGGTCAGATGTCGCAGGAGTCATCTCTGTGTAAAAAAGGTGTAGTATGGACCCAAATGCAGCACACAACTGGATACAGTTTGTAATGACCTTTATGAACCAGTAGAGATATTGCACACACGTGGATATTGGGGCTTGAGGAAGCCGTGGGTCAGGTGAGTGTAGGCTCACACACACACACACACACACACACACAAACACACACACACACACACACAGAGGTAATAGTTGGAAGGGAAGCAACGGTACCGTTAGGGAGCAGGCTGGAGACGTCGTTGAAGGAGCAGGAGGATCGGAAACGGTTGTGCGGACAAACCAGGAAGGAGCAGGCAGGCGGGTAAAATACTACAGGTAAGACGAGTAGGAAACTCACTTGGCAACGTCAGAGCTGGGGAACGCCAAACAGCCACAG
>NW_019524968.1:258325-260162 GCF_002814215.2 Seriola lalandi dorsalis | reverse complement strand
GTTTGATGTTAACTTTAATTATCAGTGTAGCCACCACGACTGAGTTTCCTGGTGTGTTTAATTACCTCTGGCCAGTATTCATGTATAGAGTGGTTGACTCTGATGTTAATAAATAGCACCTCCTGTAGTCGTGCGGTGTAAGGGACACAGGAGTTGTACAAAGCAGAAATCTGTCTCAGTTTACCTTCTTCCACGTGAGCTCGCCACATTGGTGTCAGAAGTGGGATTATAAAAAGAAGAATGGAGAGACAGATTGAAGAATTAGAGCAAGTCATTGAGCAGAACTTGAAGCTTTTGGAAAGCCTGGAACGACGACAGACAAGACCTGCTGAAGATGAACATTTTCCAGCTCGTCCTGATGGTTCCAGTGCACCTCGGCCCTATCGCCCCGTAGAGGTTGGGGGTGCTACTGCAGAAGGATTCCTGCAGCCTGCTGCCTCTGACTGCCCCCTAATGACCGGGAGGGCTACTGCTGGTGACACCCTGCTGCTTGCTACTGGTGCTAGACGTTGACAATCTCTTGCTGCCACTGCTGCCAATGAGTCGCCACCATTGGCAACCACACCCGAGCCGTCACACCGTGCAGCCATGCCTAAGACACCAGCCAAGCTTCCCAAGTACAATGGGGTGACACCACTGGAGCCATACCTCTCTCAAGTCCAACTAGCAGCATGGCACAGTGGCTGGAGCAGCGAAGAAGCTGCCACCCACCTGGCCCTGGCATTGGATGGAAAGGCGCTGCAGGTGCTCCTCGACATCACCCCAACAGAGCAACGAGACCTTCAAGCCTTGACCATGGCACTACAGAGGCGGTTTGGGCAAAGACTCTTTACTGACCAGAGTAGGGAACAACTAGCCAGCCGTCACCGCCGAGAAGGAGAGAGCCTGGGCACCTTCGCCGCAGATGTGCAACTGCATGCCCAACGGGGTTATCCACAGTTCCAGGCAGCTGCCCAAGAGGAGTTGGCCCTCCATGCGTTCCTGCGGGGGCTCACACCAGAGAGGTTGTGCCAGCATGTCCGCCTTGCCATGCCCCAGGTTCTCAGTGAGGCTCTTCGTGAAGCTGAACGGGCTGAGGCGGTGCTCTCTACACGGTCTACTCAGCAGAAGGTTTCCACGCTGCAACCACACATCAGGATGGTCGACTATGATGAGGAAGAGGAGGATGCTGAAGAGGTCTACCAAGTTCAGCCTTCACCACGACAGTCTCAGCGATGGCCTCCACCCTCCAAGCGCCGTCCTCCTCGCCAAAAAGACCGCTGTTACCGCTGTTACGAGCCTGGCCATGTTGCTCGAAACTGCCCAGCCCCAGCACCAAAGACCAGAGCCAACCAACCTGCGGGAAACGACAGCGGAGTGGTCTAGTGAGGGGGCCACCACTCCAGTCTCCAACCCCCCTCCGAGGCCGGTATACACTGGTCGGCTGCTTGGGTCACACCAGAGGACTGTACCTGATTTGCCAACTTGATGGCCAACCCTGCCGGGCCCTGGTAGACACAGGGTCTACCATTTCCCTGGTGCGACCTGGCATCCTCCCAAACACCATTGGCCCACTTTCAAAGGCATGGTCCCCAACCAGTACCCAACTGATGACAGCGACAGGAGAAAAAGTCTCCAACCCCCCTCCAAGGCCGGTATACACTGGTCGGCTGCTTGGGTCACACCAGAGGACTGTACCTGATTTGCCAACTTGATGGCCAACCCTGCCGGGCCCTGGTAGACACAGGGTCTACCATTTCCCTGGTGCGACCTGGCATCCTCCCAAACACCATTGGCCCACTTTCAAAGGCATGGTCCCCAACCAGTACCCAACTGATGACAGCGACAGGAGAAAAAG
>NW_019524968.1:207809-258305 GCF_002814215.2 Seriola lalandi dorsalis | reverse complement strand
CGGCTGTGGTTTGTGGTCTCTCTCCATCTGGGATTTATGCTTCTATGTACAAGGGGGATGGGTGTGGGGAGGGGTGGACATGGGGGGGGGGCTGTTGTCTCAAAATCCGTACATTCTGTAGAACATAAAAGCACTTTTAGTAATGATGCAATCAAAGAGAACATACAAACAAATAGCAACAAATAAAACATACTTTTCTAGATTGGAGTTGGTTTATACCAAGGCCAACAACAGGAAGCAAAGCACCTTGGGAAATAGATGTGTATTCTCTGTGGGACATGTTCTTGCTTTCACTGTTGGTGGATAAACCAAAATAAGACCAAAGACAACAGGATCAGCATCAAACATTTTTTTAATTGATAATGACGATTACTCGTTACACAAGGACGATTAAACACTGGAGATCAAATTAATTTTCCACTTTATGATCAATAAGTTTGGCTTATTTTTGTTTAGTTGTTTTAATGACAGCCCATGGCCACAGATAGCTGTCATCCAGTCTGTCTGCTTGAAATATGTAACATTTGAAGTATTTCTATATTTATTTAATTGTTCATTTATTTATATTTTAATTGCTCATGTAATTGTTCATTCATTTGTTTCAGTAATTTATTTATTTATTTTGAAATGAACTCCCTCTTGGCATGTCACAAAAAACACTTTTGGATCAGGATCCAATTAAGATCAGCAACCATGACATGTCGCAGCGTGTAAAAACAAGAACAAATGACTGCCCTGAAAACAAAAGCTTTGCAGCTATTTAATTTCCAAACAATTTTGCATGTCATTACACTTGTTCTACTAAATGCATTTTCCCTTATTTTGTATAGTTTGTTCAAAACTGAATTATTGTGCTGGTGTACAAAGTCACACAGATAAAGACTTAATAATATAACAGTATGGAGTATTGAGAAATTTGATTCTCCATTGGTCATGGGTGCAAATTAATAGCTTTTAAGTCAACTCTGTCTCCGATGTTTTTATAAACCTAAACTGTTGTATAGTAGTTACAAGATTTACAAGATGTTGACTGTGATGGCTGTGCACACCACAGACTCAGGTTTTCATCTGCACCCCCCTCTGTGGTTTAGACAACAAAATCACTTTGGTTAAGGTCAGGGAAAGATGGTGCTATCGGTTAAATTCGATCATTTTGTGTCTGAAATTAGTTTTCTAGTCGGAAAACAAATGCGTACTGATAATGATATTGTAGCGATCAGAGGGGGGAGTGTTCACTCCGATTGGAACAGTTTGAGCTGGTTAGCGCAAAGGCTCATGGGACTGTTAATGTTTGCAATGAAAGCCATGTTTTAGTGATGTTGTGTGCATGTTTAATTGTGTTATGTGAGTTTCCAGGTTATATGGCTTTGCATAGTGTTAAGTTTGATGTTAACTTTAATTATCAGTGTAGCCACCACGACTGAGTTTCCTGGTGTGTTTAATTACCTCTGGCCAGTATTCATGTATAGAGTGGTTGACTCTGATGTTAATAAATAGCACCTCCCGTAGTCGTGCGGTGTAAGGGACACAGGAGTTGTACAAAGCAGAAATCTGTCTCAGTTTACCTTCTTCCACGTGAGCTCGCCACAATATGTTCAGTATCATCGTTGCTGAATATGTACATTAAATGCACAGTATGTAGCATGGGATCATGGAAGTTGCTGTCTGTTTAGGAGGTTTTTACCAGAAGCCGAACCATCCGGAGAGGTCTCTTCTCCGGTATCTGGTGAAATGCTAAACATCTAGCTCCGGCCCATATTGTCACTTTGATAGTGACTCACTGTAGCCTTCAATCTGCCCTAAAAGGCGTAATGCTGCTCAGAGGGCGGTAATATAAGCTCTTGTCTTGTAAATACGGTATGGGAATCGAGAACCGGTTTCAACTGGTTCAATCCATTGACATCATTTGCCTTTATGCATAATGATTCCCTTATTGATGCCTTCCACTTAGTTCCACGTGCCTTGCAGAACAATGACGTCACGCTTTCGCGAGAGGCAGTCAGCGCAAACAACAATTGAAGGAGTCGAGGAAGTGTGGCTTAATTTCAAAACAAACATGAAACATTTGTTGATGCGGCAGGGCATTAAATATCAGGAGTGCCATGTGTTTGACGCTCTATGCCGCTGGTCAACGGGCGCTTCCCAGTCTCAGCACAGCAGGGAAGGTACGTGTAATGTGTAGGTCGAGAACGAGCTGGCTCTTTTAGGTGAACGATGGGAGCTGGCTCCCGTCTGAGAGGCGTTTTTTTTGTAAATTAACTCTCCTGTTTTGTTCGTTTCTCAGGAACAGCAATGATGTTCCTGGGTCAATTTGGCCCCGCGCCGTGTTTAATTATCCAAAAGTGTCAGAAACCAGAAACCAATTCAATCAATATTTAGTGTAATGGTGTTCTTTACCTCTCACAGATCATGGTTCAATGAGGATGATTCACTTGTTTTTCGTAAAAAATACATGTTAAAACTTTTTTTTAATGTACTTTGGAAAGACCTATATATAAGAGTTTTACATGACATTGATTTTTTTTTTTAATTTTATTTTACATTTTTTAATTTTTTATTTTTATGGAGTGATGTTGATAAATTAACACGAGACACCTCTTCTGTTCAGGGTCAAATTGACCTGCTGACTTAAAATCAAGACAAATGAGTCATGAGGATTTGTATTGAAAGTAAACTTTATTTAAGCACTGTTTTTGAACCAGAAATGAACAATATAACAAAACAACAAAATAAGAGATTAGCAATATGAACACGGTGCATGTGTATGTGTGTCTGTGAGTCTCCGCAGCACACAAGTGACATGTCATCTCATTGTGATAGTAAACACTATGCAATGTCTTCGTCTTCGTCGTCTCCCGCTACCCGGATCCGGACTATGCAAAGTTACACAAAAATGAATAGGTGGAAATGAACAAGTTGCATGTGTGTGCATCTACACAGCAAATGAGGGACATGTCATCACAGTGTGCTTTGTGCAAATGAATTTTGCACATTTCACACAGGTCATACTCGTCTTGATGTGACTTTGTCCAAGTTGTCTACCCCCCCTTTGGTGGCATTGTAGTCTAGGATCATACTTGATCCTCTCGTGTGCTCATTTCAGCATTTTTGTGCAAAGTGCAAAGCATTTTTCCCCTTTTTGGGGCAGTAAGACACTAGGGCTGTGGTGTCTCTGAAGCCAAACATGGAAGACTGAGGGGCCCTCTTCTTGGTTACCAGCAGCTCAGCAGGGAGTTCAGCCCTGCTCTTTCGGACCGTTCTGACCATTGTGAGCTTTCTCTTTAGAAGCTCCTGATCCAAGTTGTAGCTTGTGAAAAAATTGTCACAGGTTATGTTGTGTCCCCTGAGACCATGTACCATATCAAGCACGACCCTCGCACCATGATTCTTCTCTGGGGCTCCTCCAACCGGCTTTCCAGTGTAAACCTGCATGTTCAATGAATAGCTGGTGTTTGCATCACATGCTGCCCAGATTTTTGTGCTGTATTTAGCTGGTTTGGAAGGCAGATATTGCCTAAATGGTCAGCGACCTCTGAATGCCACTAGCCTTTCATCCACTGTGACATTAGGGCCTGGGTTATAGAGTAGTGGAAGTTGCTCTACCCACTTGTCCCACACTGTCCTATTAGCTCCCAGCTTGTCTCTCTCCCGTCTGACAGCCCTTGTCTCTCGATTATCAAATCGGATTACTCTGGAGAAAATATGAAAATTCTCCAGAGACATTGTGGCACGAATTATAGCCCTGCCTGTCTCTGCATCCCACAGACTGGCTGTTGATTCATCCTTTGACTTATAGACCCCAGCCAGGATGAGGACCCCCAGATATGCATGGAAATGCATTTTATCCTGCTCCTTCTACTTCTCCCCCAAAACACGCCAGAATGATTTTCTGTATTGAGTTGGGCATGACCAGCTCAAAAGCTGACTTGATGTCTGTCACACGAGTCACTGCCGTCCTAGTGGGCCCTGGCCCTGGCACTGTCTTTATTATTTTTTCTGCAGACAGTTTTGCCTGACGTATATTTGGAGATGAATACCACTGTATTTCACAATTTTTTGATGTGAATGTCTTGCTTGGAGGGATATGAATAGCAGTTTCCTCATTTGGTTCATAATCAGAATCATGCAAATATGTGAAATGAACCATTTTCATTTTATATGTTAATTACACTTATTAAGCAAAGCAGAAGAAGTTTCATACCGAAAAAATACTTTTAACAATTTTTTTTTAGATTTTTTAACTTTAAAATGGGTCAATTTGACCCGCAACATAACAGGACGGTTAATACAAGGCAGACCTAAAGAGTTAGACAGCACCCCCTCCTCAAGAGATTGAACAACCACAGAGCGGTTATTTATCTTGTTCAGTGTTCAGAGACTCATAATAAAATTTGCGTTGTTGACACTGAAAACCTGTATGGGCCTACCTTTTTCCACACAGAAAATCCACAGGAAACGATAAGGGAATTGATAATGAATCGGATTAATAAGCAGAATCGATAATGGCATTGGTATCAATAAAATCTTATCAATTCCCATACCTTCGGTGGCAGTGAAAACTTACAAATAGCCCCTTTAAAACTGGATAAAAGTCAATTTTTACCGCTTCTGGCAGACAGCCACAGCACTGACTGCATGTGCAAAGGGGATGTGAAGTCATTGGTAGGTGACCAAATGAAATGGATGTGTTTAAAATCACAGATTTCTCCAGGTTTGGAACAATGTAAGTACACATCTCAACAAAATACTGTATATACCATGGGTTTAGTTGTTTTTAAACATTTTAATGTGGGAAAGTTACATATTACACCTTTAAGAACATATCCACATTATGGTGTACAGCTATTTTACTGTGTGGCATGTTTGTCATGATGCCTTAAAATTTCAATTGCTGTAGGACCTGTACAGTAATCAAAAGAATTTCAAAATGTCTGGCTGTCATTGTCTGTGTCTGACAATTCTTCATCTCATCTTTCAACTTTGAGAAGCTCCATGATTGTCAGCCAGCGAGCAATTTTCCTTTGCTTTAGTAACGAGGCTGTCAGTGGCAAATTAGAGAGGAGGACAGGCAACTGTCTAACTAAACTGCTGCAGATCAATTGGCTGCAATTGTGCAACTGAATACAGCTGATTATGAGTCTGAAATAAACAAAACATTTTGCAGGCCCATGCTGAAGCATCAGTCTCCTTTATCAAGCATCTCCATGACTGAACTTGTCACCATTTTAATAACACTGATGATTAGTTGTAGTTATTTTGCCACATCAATCCCCTAATGTTTCCTGCCACTATCTACTAGTGAGAACACAAAATTATTATTTTACGGTTTTAAGGGTGTTGATGCAGTGGGATTTGTCTCAGATTTCATACTTCTACACTTACACTTGCTATTTTGAGTGCGTAAGTGTGTTCACATTGACAAGTACAGCAACATGTAGTGCGCCGCAAGTACCCAGATGGTGCACTCAAGATGATCAAAAATTGAGTGTTTCCACACTTGTGAAAACAGCGTCTGAGGAAGCGCGACATGTCGTCAGCGCAGGTGGCGGCGCAACACAGGAAGGTAAACTGTTCATTTTTTAATCAACTGAGCAAAGCAGCTGGCGGAAATTTTGGCGGGCAACAATTTGGGCCACGTGATGCTGTCATAATTTCCGATGAATGCGTGAGTGGCGGTGTTTGATTTAGGACAACACCATCCCCTTGAAATTCACACACTATGCCAAGGAGTATACTGTGTGCACAGTTTACTACATGTAAGTGTATTGACTGAAGTATCTGATGTGAGACACAGCAAGAGTGTGTCTTGTATACAAGTTATGTAGCTTTAATAACAGGCAATATAAACATACAATAGTAAAGACCAGACATTAACATTGTCATGCATGAAAACAAAGTCAAATTAAAGGTTATTTAAATTGTCGTCCTCATTTGAAAGAAAGAGGCTAAGGTAAATGTCTTCAGTTCATGAAAGAGAGATTGAAAACATATTCAAGGAATCAAAACAGACTTACTGTATGATTGACTAATTAAAAACGGGTTCTCTAACAAGAGTTTCCTGCTGTTGGCCTCTTTGAGCTGCTACAGTGTAGAAAAATGGGATTTTTGCCAACAGAATTTCAGAAGGAATACAATTAGCTGAGCTGCCTCTCTTCACATAATTAGGTTGTGATTGATGGTAGATGTTTGTTGTAGCTCATTAACAAACTAGTGACTTGAAAATGTTCACTGCTTCCACATGAACTATACCATTCACTATACCAACGCTCACAGTTGTCTTGGCAGGGTGTGATAACACTGGTAATAACGCTGTGATTTTTATGTGTTGGTTGTCTTGAACCTGGAAACATTTGTGTCAGTTTAGTTTGTGTTGTCTCAGACATGTTCTTCTTGCAACATAAGTGTGGTCCATAGACTGTAGAGCATGACTGGCTACGAATGTAACCCTACAGGGGCAACAAATGCTGATTTTATTTTTTATTTATTTATTTTTTCGCCATGCTAATAACACCTCTAGTAGTGTTTCCTGTCTAAATGGGTTTATTACACATCTCTTGTGGACAACTCTCACAGGTAAAGGCTTGATTCCTTTTTCAAAACATATAGTTTACATTATTTTATAGCCTATACTCTATACATCTCATTCATATTGTGGCTGGACTGGATTAAATTTATGGGAATAAAAAGGAAAAAAAAAAACTTAACACAAAATTGTTGTGCCTTTCTTTCCTCTAATGAGAAAAAGAAAATATAAGGAAATATTTTTTTTTTTTAACTTCATAATAACGATACAAAAACATCAGGGACATTACAAATTTCAGATGGAAAGCAAAGTGGTATCTGGCACCAAGACGTTAGCAGCAGTCCAGCGCATCACGCAGATGCTAGACTGGATTGAGATCTGAGGAATTTGGAGGCCAACTCAACACCTTAAACTCATTGTTGTGTTCCTCAAACCATTCCTGGTTGTTGGTCTGCAACAATGTTTAAGTAGATGGTACTTGTCAAAGTAACATTCACATGAATGGCAGGACCCAAGGTTTCTCAGCAGAACGTTGCCCAAAGCATCACACAGCCTCTGTCGGCTTGCCTTCTTCCCATAGTGCATCCTGGAGCCATCTCTTCCCCAGGTAAGCGATGAACACACTTATGGAAAACGTGATTCACTAGACCAGGCCACATTCTTCCATTGGTCCGTGGTCCAGTTCTGATCCTCAGGTGCCCATTGTAGGCTCTTCTGGAGGTGGACAGGGGTCAGCATGTACACTCTGGTCTGTGGCTACACAGCCCCATATGCAGCAAGCTGTGATGCACTGTGTGTTGTGACACCTTTCTATCAGAACCACCATTTACACAATTTGACCCTTGTCAAAATCGTATTTAGGTAGAAGTTTTCAAATATTTTGTAGTCTGAGACAAGTGTCTGGCATTAACAGGAGGTTATTTAGAAGTCTGCCACTTTGCATATGAAAAACAAGACAGAAACTTGTAGCAACATTGCTGCAGAGTCTGGGAGATTTGCCAAACCTTGTCACAATGGTTTAATAAAAATAAAGTTTACCAGTAATGAAAGTAGAGAGAGTAAATAGTCTGCTGCTGTGTTGAAGGTGGTGGTTTCCAGAGTGTTCTCTGAAATCTTCAGGGGCCTGTGAGGGGATGCCAGCAAAGTTTAGTGTTCTTTGGATTTTATTAAAATAAAAGAATGTATACAGACATCTGTTTATCTTTCTGCCCTGTTTTTCCATCTTATTTCTTCAAACAACAGAAATTGTGTTGACTTCCTAAGCTGTTTCTTCTTATAGACAGCCTCATGCCTCCTGTAATACAGATGGAATTACCTTCTAACACTGTCACCGGAGATTTCACACTTCACATTCAATCATCCAACTCCCCGACACAGAAGCGGTCAGTAGTGCAACACGATCCCTCACTGGCCTCTCTACTGCCACTAAGCTCCTTGTAATAAGCATCAGCTCATATGTAATGAGGCCTTTATAGACCCTTATGTAATGCTTATTGATATTATCATGTATTAATTAGATTACACTAGTAACATCATAAAGACGTTTATTGTTAGAATATAACAAAATTTCTGAACATAATTTGTTAACTGATTAAGAATGTTAATAAAATCCCTGGCCTGGCTGTTACCATTGCTAGGTAGTTTCTGGGATTCAGCCCCTGTAGACCTGACCAGGAAGCCCCACCCACTCACTGACTGGCCAAATAGTGATCCCACATGTATCTGTACTGTTCATCCTCATATCTCATTAGTTACTGGGCTTTCTCTGTTTCTCCTGTGTACCTACTGCTTTTTCACAAATTTGTATGTATAAATTATAATTTATATAATTCATGATATCACATTGTTCTACACAGTGGATATTGAAGATATCCAGATGTTTTTTTTCTGGTTGGTATCTTCTTTAGGACTTGAGCATTGCAGGTAGTTACAAACATTTATAACTGATAAAACGGAGCCTTATTGTGAAGTGTAAAAAACATAATTTATTAATCAGTTATAATAAGGCTCCTTTTACCAGTTATAAATGGCAGTAACTCATTAGTCAAATTAATGAATAGTAAGCATTAACTTGACCTTGCCAAATAGTGAACCTGTTAACAACCAAATTAATAACCTAATTACAAAACATTTATAAATCCTGTTATAAGGGTAGTCATATTGTAAATATGAGAGATGCAATATGAGATGCAAACTAACTTTACAATCAATCATGCGCTGAGTAACACTTGAGAAAACAGTCCACCTTAAAAGCTGCCCATAGCCTCTGAGCTGCACAGTGAACTAAATTGTTAATCAGTAAAGATGAAAAGACAGAAAACATCCTTTCCTACAACATTCACTCTTTTGACAGTCTGTTACACTTAGACGGCTTGTGCTGCTTCCACAGTGCTGCTGGAAGTGAAAGCTAGCTTAGCTACATATTCATTGCCTAGCCTATTAGCTTTAATGGACCTCTTCCTGCACTGCAACGTTTCCTCTGTGGCTCAATTTTCTTGACACAAGTAAGTAGATTAAATCATTCTAAACAAAATTACTTGTGTTCATTCACCTGCTGCTTAATGCTACGCTAGTTACAACCTGCTACATCCGTGGTATGGTCTAATATTACCTAGCTGGATGTTCATAAAGTCAGTTTAACATCTGTTCATGTGATCATAGTCGACTAATCTGTGTAAATTTGCCACCGTAGGAACAGTGGTACAAACCTTCAGACATATGCAGAAATGCTGTGGCGGACCCAGGCAGGACCTGCGTCTTATGTGAATGATGAAATTATGGGGTTGACTGGTCACCAATCAATGTGTCCAACATGGATTGAATACATACCACTACACCTGCATCATACGCACATCTGCTGGTTGAAAGTGGTATAGATATATTTTGCTGATTCGAATCTTTTCATAATCCCTGACTATGTAATTCATTTACTTTTTGTCTATGCTAAGTGATTGCATTGCTGTTCAGTTTCTCTTCAGCACAAACATCATTAAATGAACACATCACCATTATTCATACTGCCACTATGTTCAGCGTTAATTCAGACTGTTTTCATTTCAGTAGCAGGTTCAGTCTGTTGTTGGTACAAACTCCTATGCTCAGTTCAGTAGTAAATCAATATTTCTTATGAGGTTAATTTGTCAACAGCCTGTTACTTGGGACAGATTTATGAGATTATGATTGTTTCTGTCACTTTTTCTGTCTTTAAAAACAAAAATTGAAAAGGAAATGATGCACTATATGTCACAGCTGAGCTGGCAAGGTGCTTAGTCACCAGTGAGGTTTGGTCAGTGACAATAATGCTTGAGAATAGTTAGTTCAGTTTGATGACTGGGAGATTCAATTGTACTGAACAGCTTTTGTGCGGAGTCCTCTTCACCTCAATCTTGCCTGAAGAGCCTCATTATTGCCCCCTGAGGATGGAGGGTGGAAAACTGTGGTGAGTCATTTAGTGGATGTCTTTTTTTTTCCCATCAGCCATAAGGAGCAGCAATGAGCTCATTCCTCACTCTGTTGTGGTTTTCCAATGGAAAGGACATTTGGATGAAGACAAACTGGTTGGTTTGGTTAATTTGCACTTCCCTTGGCTTTAAGGAAAGTGGATGGGTTGGAGCAAACACTGAGTTAAAGGTGTAATGTGTAAGATCTGGCCAGAATTTTAGTTTAAAATGTTCAAAAAATGAAGCAACACTATGAATAGTATGTGAAGGAGCCACAGTGATGACGTCATGACCAAGACCGCCATCTATTGTATTGCAAAGATAAATACTGAAATGAGTATGCTAACCAACTAGCTGCGCCCCGGGCCCTGTTGTAATATCACTTTATGACACTAGATGCTGTGTTAGTCAGTGTAACATCAAGTCTGCCTCCAGTACCATGAAGAATAAGAGCTTCCTCCAGAGCTTGAAGTTATGCTACAGCGGGCAAGCGAAAGCGATCTTTATCTCCATCCTGAAGGACCACTCCGACAAGAAACTACATTCAACGGCAAAGAAGAAGAAAACATGAGTAAATCCTGGTGTGGCTTCCCACCGCTGGAGAAAGCTCTGGGTAAAGAGATGCAGATTGATGCCAAGCTGCAACTTTTCTGTTAGACTGGTGAGTAACATGTAATGTTGGTCTGTAGCAAAAAAAAAGTGTCATTAGTGCAATGACAAACCGTACTGACGAACATTTCAAATGGCATAAATGTATGATTGATGATTTCGGCAGACATTTTAGCCTTTTATCAGAATTTAGCCTGTTCCTGTGGCTGTTGTCCAGCTACATGCGCCAGTTACTTTTCTTTTACAAGTAAGACAAAGAAACTGTTTGATCAAGAAATAGTGGGTTCAGGATCTGCTTCTTCCCCTCAGCTGTCACCCTGCTCCACTCTGCACCACTTGTCTATACCACTGTGAATATTTGAGCCACAGTATATACATGTTCATACTGCTGATTCATAATAATGAATATTTATACCACTGTCTAATGCTGTATTTATTTTTAGCATATTCATATCTATCCTTATTATTTATTATACACACACAACAGACCTGACATGTTTGAATATAAAGAACTTGTATGATCTAAACTTATTGTCCTATCATGTTTGTTTGTATCAGGACCAGAATTCCAGTCCAGTCATCCCCTGTGGTGGATCAGCACCTGCCTTTTCTTCTGCATCTGGCCTCATCAACCATCAACAACCACATTACAGTAACACCTTGGAGTATTATCCCTGCACATAACAGATATTTTCTATACTGTGATCTATTGCACATCCTGCTCAGCAGGGGTTTTTGTAACACTTTTGTACAATTCTTTTTTCATTGTTTTATTAATATATGTATCTATGTATAATTAGTTTACTTACTTTTTGACTTTTGCAGTATTTTATCTTTTTATTTTTATTTCCTATAAATGTTTTAGTTGGATACTGCACCAAACACCAAGCCAAATATCTTGTAAGTAGAAAAACTACCTGGCAATAAACCTTATTTTCTGATTCTGCCTTTGTGATAATGTCATCATCCCTTCCTGATGCTGCTGTAGCCTGACACCTATGTGTCATGCAGTAACCCCCTGCCTTCATATTTTCATAGGTAAATAAAAACATACTGTTTGTATTACAAATATTCATAATTTGTTTCAGTGCTATCAATTTTAACTATCAACAATAAATGCAGATATAAATAATAAATTATAAGGAACATGGGGAAAACAACATGATTAACTGGACATGGGGTGAAGAGGTGAAATGCTGCCCCCTATGGAGGTGGAGCAAATAGCACGATCTTACACATTACACCTTTAAAGCCTGAACACAATTTTTCCCACACCTTGAAAAACAGTTTGGTTTTTTTTTTTGTATAAGAATAAATTGAATAGAGCGACAAGAACTGCCTCTTTCTGAACACCTGCAAGACCAAGGAGATGGTCATGGACTTTCGGAGGTCTAGGCCCACCCTTTAGGCCCACCACCACATTGAGGTGGTGCACACTAATAAATACTTAGGTGTGCACCTGGACACTAAACTGGACTGGTCCCTGAACACGGATGCGGTCTACCGGAAGGGGCAGGGCCGGCTCTTTTTCTTCAGGCTCAGGTCCTTTCACATCTGCAGTGAAGTGTAGCAGTGGTGGCCAGTGTACTTTTTTATGCTGCAGTCTGCTGGGGCAGCAGCACGTCTGACATGAGCAAAAAAGAGACTGGACAAGCTGGTCAAAAAGGCTGGGTCTGTGATTGGCAGGAGTCTGGACTTACTCAGGACTGTTGTGGAGAGACAAATTCAATGTAAGATGGAGGCAATCTTGGACAATACTAATCATCCTCTCCACAACATTCTGGCAGGACAGAGAAGCAGCTACAGCTGCAGCAAACGTCTCATCTCACTGCGCTGCAGAACAGAGAGGTTCAGGAGATCCTTTGTTCCCACTGCCATCAGGCTATACAACACCTTGGCCAAAGGAAGTTGACTAATGTTATTATTATTGTTTATTTATTATCAACTGTTATTATTATTATTATTAATAATAATGTTGTTATTATTATTATCAACAATGAGCTAATGGACATGAATTTCCCCTAGGGGATAAATAATCTATTCATCTATCTATCTATAATACACTTGTGTAAATGTAACAGGGAATTTCAACCAGGATTTACAATGAATCACTCAGCAGCCCCGTTGACTTTACCCAAAATAGCCACAGCAGGAGTATTTAAAGGGAGAATGTCATTTCACATGGAGAGTCATCTCATTATGATTCTTTCTATCCAGCAGTGTTTCTGTTCCCAACAAACAAACATGTCTATGTGCTTCAGCCAGATGAAGAAGTCCACACTGTTGTGACACTCCATCACAAGCCCTCATTAAAACATGTAAAACATGTCAGACAGCATAGAAAATAAACACAAAAATATATCAAGGGATAATTTCCATAATTTTCAGAAAATTTCCCCAATCCCAGATTACCTTTTATATTAACTAAGAGGCTGCTATTTATTTAGCCTGTATTGAATATTAGTCCTCCATCATCTTTTTAATCCTGCTCTACTTCTGTCACAGGGCAGAGAAAGGAAAGCAGGGTTGAGGATTCAAAGCAGCTAAAAAAAAAAAAAAAATGGAAGGAAGGAAGGAAAAAAAAAACAGAGCTAGAACTGTTCATGGGTGATCGACAGCAGCGTTAGCCAATGCCAGCTGAGCAGAGGCCACCCTCCCCCCTCCTCTCCCCTCAATCTTGCAGAGTGCTGGTCCCTCTGTGTGCTGTAGTACGTGGAGGAGAGGAAGATCGAATACTACGTGAGGAGCCAGTGTCTGTGTGCCACCAACTACTACTTGCACTGGATTTTAAGCATCTTCAGTACAACCCACAAGTGGGAATGAAAAGCTGTTCAAACTGACATTCAGGAAAAAAGGAAGAAAGAGAAAAAAAAAGCTAAGTGGGCAGCTCTTTGAAGCCTGGTTGTGGGAAGATAGAAAAAGAAAAACAAACAAGCAGATCAGAATCAGCACTTTTTGGGAAGCATGTGTAATTCGGTATGTTTCATCATCCTGTCATGGGTGTTTGCTGTGCTCGTGTTCCCAGGTAAGACTTCTTCTATTCCCCTGTCTGTGCTGTTTGTATGTCCATGTTTACATCCTTCTGCCTTCTTCGCTGTGGCTCCTGTTAACACACAGTGGTGCACTGTTTTCTTTTCTTATGCTCCCTGTCTGCAAATCATCTGCCAGAATCTGCCTGGGATAATCAAAGATGATAAGTAGTGTTAAGTTTATGCAAAAGCTTTTTGTGTTGGTTGATGCCACAGATTCTCCAACAAGGAGGAGGAAAAAGTTCCCTTCACCTCACACTAGCCTCACAACTTGTCAGTCTTTAGAAAGATGAGCTCTAATGTCAAGGATTCCCTGCAGGAATTAAATCAATCTTTAGTTGGACTGAATTAAAAATTCAAAGACAGCTTCACCATCTTATGTTTTTCTAAAGCTCAGGGTCGTCAATAAAATGACTTTTTTTATGGGCATTTATGTAAAAATCAATTTTTCCAATCCCACGAATGTATGCAGATTATTACAGGATTATGTCCATGATGAAGTACTATATGGAAGTAACCAAGATGTGTTGATCAGTGGAGAACAGGGCTTTTTGGTTTTATTAGTGGAGGGCAGAATTATTTATTTAAAAGGAGTGTACTGTGTATATAATGCCAGCATTACCCTTTAACTTTTAGTTTCAGTATCCTCACAAAGAGCATGAAGGGAAAACAAGCCTGACAATGAAACCTGAGCAAAAACAGCTTCCTGTTGATGACACAGGGGAGCCTGGTGTCCTGAAATTATGTTAAATGAGCGTCTGTAAATGCAAATATGTGCCCTGAGCACCTGAAGTGAGGGAAATGTCTCTTTTCCCCTCAAAGGGATTATGTGGAGAAGATTATGTGAAGGAGTCTGACAGGGAAATAATGTGATTCATTTACCTTTTTTTATTCTACCAACTCAAGTTCCAAGTCCTACAAACAAGTTCTGTCTTAAGCCTTTTTTTTTAACCATAAACCTTGAACATGATTTGTGAACAGCTGTTTAAAGACGGTTAATTATCATTATATAATTCAGTTTGTGTTAGAGAAACCTAAAATTCGCCCACACGTCTTATCTCAGTTTCAGAGTTTGTTCTTCTATGGCAAAACATCGCTAGTTACATCATATCCACGGAAATTGTTGTATCACACATATTGTGAGTGAACAGGGTCATACTACGCTAGAAGGAGACAGATTGACTCTGGTGCCTGACAGTTATGGCAGCGCTGATAAATTTGACTGTTTTATTATGCCTCAATTAGGCAAAGCTCAATGGCTTTCTTCACCTTGTCTATCTAGTGCTACATCTCTATCAGAGAGTGGTGACATTACTGAGCCTGTAGAGTGCACTTATCACACTGTGAGAATAGTGTGTGTAGGTGTATTCACTAGAGGTCTTGCACCTACACATACACACTGTTGGAGCTGTAGCAGGAAAACAAAGATACTCCTTCTCTCAGAAGTTGAGAATGACTCTATTTCTTGTTTTTTTCCTTTTTTGTAACCAATAGTAATTGCACAAGGCTCATTCTCTTTGGTTTATATTGCTGCCTTGTTGTTGACAATATTAATGATTGACAACAAATGCACATCACACATGCTCATATCGTTTAATATGAAACCCCGATCAAATCTACAGCAGATGGCATGAATCTGAAATCATTTGGTAAACTGTAGGCACTGGGAGGCAGACAATATTCTCCTAGCTTAATTGTAAATGTGCTGTAGGCTGACTGTAAAGAGCAAGGATGAAACAGAAAATGAAGACAAACAGAAATATTCAAAAATAGAAAATTGGCAGTCTGGAGCAGCTCAGCTGGGTATGAAATAGATATTAGATATTACATTGTGACATCAGTTCTCTCAGTTGTCTCAGTCTTGTGTTACATAAGGATGATCTCCTACAGCACATGCATATGTCACACGGCGTGTGTGCTCAGTATTTTAATAATCTGTATACTGCACTGTGTTGCTGGTATTGTTTTCACATTGTATGTGTTTGTGTGTGTGTGTGTGTGTGTGTGTGTGTGTGTCATCATAGCAAAATATGGTCGTGGAGTCATAAAACTTTACAGATGTGTAGCTGAGATCAAAACAAAGAAGAGTGTGGTCCAACCCATGAGTGCTGAGTACTTGTCTTAAAGACTGATGTAGTTGATGTGATCCCATTGCATGATGGTCTCTACTGTCATTCATGATGTGTGTTCAGAGTAAATTGCTATTTGTGTTCTAATTCAATTGAGAAGCTACTGCATGGAAATCATCATCACCAATAAGGTGTAGGGACAGCACTATGATAAGATTATCAGACACAGAGGTCTAACATTTATCATTATTTCTTACCTGAATCAGTCTGTCCACGCTGTTGAGAAGTAATCACAAAACCAGTGTGGTATGTAGCGTTACCACAATTCCCAGAGGTCTCTACAAGCATTACCGGAATAGTGTGACTTTTTTGAAATATAAACCTATACACTTTCTTCCCAAAAAGTTAGAGAATAAGAATGACAGCAGTGTCGTACGGTACACTCACTGAGAAACACCTGTGCAACTGCTCATTCATAAAATTTCCAGTCAGCCAATGATGTGGCAGCAGTGCAATGCATGAAATCTTGCAGATACAGGTTAGGAGTTTCAGTAAATGTTCACATCAAACATAAGAACGGGGTCAGAGGAGAGCAGACGTTGAGGTGGATGGACAACAACAGCAGAAAACAGGTTCCACCCTTGTCAGCCAAGAACAGAGATCTGAGGCTGCAGTGGGCTTAGACTTACATATACACTGGACAGCTGAAGACTGAAAAATGTAGCAAGGTCTGATGAATCTGGATTTCTGCTGAGGGAGCAGATGGTCAGAGTTTGGCATTAATGGCACGAATCCATGAACCCGACCTGCCTTTTGTCAACATTTGAAGCTGCTGCTGCTGGTGGTGATGTAATTGTGTAGGTGATGTTTTCTTGGCACATGTTGGGCCTTTTCAGTTCCAGTCAATCATGATTTGACTGCCACAGCCTGCCAGTACTGTTTGATCATCAATTGATGATTCATTGATTAGGGTGATCTTAGTATTATTTTTTTTCACTCAAAACTGCGGCCATACCCTTGACCTAGTATTCACCATGGGTATGACACAGAGCTCCCTAAAATTGGATGGTATTATCTGTGATCAGAAGTGTTTTATGTTTGATTCTATTTTACATCCAACCCTTTTGCCCAGAAGCCCACGGAAAAAATGCTGCATCATTAACAGTCAGTCTATAGTTACATTTTCTTCTATTATTTCTGTGCTGAATCAAAGTGGGCCACATTTAAGCATTTTAATGACATATGTGCATCTGCTTCAGAAGCTGCTGCCCCCTTTAAACCAAATCAGTCCCAAAATCCACCTCATCTTCCTGAATAAATGATGGCATCTGTGGAGGATTGTGAACTTCTATCCTTTTCATAGATACAATCAACTGAATAAGAGCGTCCATTGCCCCCCCCCCAGCCCCCATACTGAGCCATCCCCCCTCTTTCTCGTCCTACTAGATCAATTTTCTCCAATCTCCTTTAGTGATTTGATTGATATTGTTTCCCCGCACTTATTTTTCCATGTGTCCCCTTGACATTGTGCCTCCCAAATTACTTAAAGAAGCCATTAGCATTATTGGACCACCTCTGCTTGCTATTATCAACCAGTCCCCTCGTCAGGCTGTGTACCTGAATCTTTCAAAGTCGCCTCAGTTCAACCCTTTTTTATAAAAAAATCTGCACCTGGATCCTAGTTTACCAATGAACTACAGACCTATAAGTCATTTAAGATTTTAGAAAAAATAGTCTGCCAGCAACTTCTGGAACTTGATGAAGAAAATTACATATTTGATCAATATTGTCAGAAACATGGCACCGAGACAGCTCAGTTACATGTTGAGCGTGCACTGGTCTCATGCACTTGGACCACGGTTTTGTTTACGGCATTTTACATTATTGATCATGTTATTCTAATCGATTGGCTAGAAATCCTCTTATTTATTTGCTTATTTTAGACTTGTGGGTGCCGCAGGGGTTATATATTCTCCCCTTAGGGTATTTTAACCGCCACTTTGGTTGTGTGTTTTATCATTGCTACGTTGATAATACCTCTCAAATTTAACTATCTATGTTTGTCTGTCTAGGTCTGTCCAAGATTAGCAACTATTTTTAGCGACAATTCTTCAAATTTTGGTTTTCGCTCCAGGTCAGGTCTCTACTGACATCAATAACAACTCATATAAAATCTTTTTTCAAAAACCAAGGTGTCATGTTTGACTACAAGCTGATATTTGATAAAGCGACAGCCAGAAGCTGGTTAGCTTAGCTTAGCATAAATACTGGAAGCAGGAGGAAAGAGCTATCCTGACTGCACCTTAAGTAAAAAAAAATCTGCCTACCAGCACCTTTAAGCTCATTATTTCACTCTAATTAAGACACTGACTGGCAACCGCTTTGTCGCTGACTGTGACAACGAGACCCCAGGAAGTTCTTGCACCCAGCCCAGAAACAGTGGCGCTCAATGTGATACTGCAATGTTCCATTTTTATACTTTTCTTTTTGTATGTATTGAATGAATAAGACACAATGTGTTAATTGGTGAGCTTTAGAGGTGCTGGTGTGTGATTTTTTTTCCAGCAAGCTGTTTCCCCGTTTCCAGTCTAAGCTGAGCTAAGTTAATCAGCTTTTGGCCCCTTACTCCACACTTAACAAACAAGTGATTGAGTGTGCGTGTTCTTTTTCGATGATGTGTGCCCTGCTTTACCTTCATCCACATTCTGTACATACATTACCTTCACACCTGGGAGCTGCCCGGTCCCAGTTTATCTCACATCAGCTGATTGAGCGGCTGCTGCATACCTGCAAGTGTGGGGAGAGACAGCCACTTTGAAGATTTGAAGCGGTATTCTTTTGGTCGCAAGGTCGTTTACAGAGTTTGTGGTGTGTGTGTGTGTGTGTGTGTGTGTGTGTGCGTATGTTTATGTGTATATGTGTATGTGTGTGTTGGGGAGTTATAGAAAAAGAGCTGACTTTGAAATAAAAAGAGTTGAACAATACAAACCAGTTTGTTTGCTGAATGATACGCGTTGTTGAAACATACAATACATCCTGCTGTTCTGTTTATCCTTTATTTCTTGGAATTAATTGGACTGTCAATCTAACTATATTTTGAGCTGGTAAAAGCTTTGCCTTTATTTTTAACATGTATCTATCTATCTATCTATCTATCTGTCTGTCTGTCTGTATACGTGTATTTGTTTTTAAAGATTTGCTCTACAAAGTAGAGGAAACTGATAAAGGCTGTCAAAGAATAGGAATTTGTCCAGGGGTCAGTGACTTCCAATCTTGCTTTGACCTGTTCTTAAAGGAGCCAATTCAAACCATACTCGTAAATATGACAAACTTGAAGTGGAGACAGGTGTTCAAAGAGAACTGTAAGAATATAGATTGAACAGACATCCAAGGATACATTGGTCTGTTGATTCTGGGTGGTGTATACAGGTCCAGAAGTGAATCCGCTTGTAGTTTATGGCAGGTAGAGTCTGGTCAGGCATTTTTTGTGACACCATGTCATTACAGGCATTTCATGTTATCACAGGTGGTTCATTTTGACTTGGTCGTTGTCGGTGCGATCAGAGAGGTTTGGGACAAGTGGGTGGAGCGCCTGCCACTCATCTACAATCCCAATCCAGACGTTATGGTGAATGAATGTCTGGTCCCTTTTAAAGATCACTGCCCATTTAAGCAGAATATGCCAAGCAAACCAGGGAAACACAGGAAAATGATCTGGGAAAAAACACAGGTGTGAAGCGCCAGAGATGAACCAGGCCAAATACATGACAGCAGGTCTCCAAGGCCAAAATATCACATGTGATAATTACTTCATATGCTCTTGGCCAATGGCCTATGACAGATATTAATAGAAAAAAAAAAAAAAAATCTTAGACAAGCCTTTTCAAGTTTAAATAAAAGCACTGTAAGACTGTCGCTTTCCATTTTCCTCTTCTTTTTTTCCATTAGTGTGGGAGAAGAGTAATTATGAGGGTCCTTGATGATCCCTGAGCAGCAGCTTGCTCATGCCTCTACAGTTTATGAGAACTGCTGAGTGTTCTGTGTATTTTGACACTCTTTGATACAAAATGCCTAGGAAGAGCCACACATTTCTAAATAATGTGTCACAAAACAGCTTTATCAGCTCATTTTTATTTAATTGAGCACCATTAAGGAGCACAATTGCTTTTTGCCTCTAAGCAGCTTTAATGGTGAAGCCTAAATGCTTTTTGATTAGGGCTCTCTAGTATCTGTGAAAAATGAAAGTATGTAATTATTCACAACTAATAAAATGGTTATGAGAAGTGCAGAATAGAATTAAGAGCTCACATATGCACACAGAAAGCACATGCACTCCTACAGTACACACTCAGGTCATGTTTGTGTGCCCTTACACTATTGTTTTTACATGGTTGTTTAAATTTTATGTGACATCTTTTGAATTTTGACAATGTGAATGTCAGACTGACCAACCTCGAATATCTGATCTCTCTCTCAATCTCTCTCTCTCTGTCTCTCTCTCTCTCTCTCTCTCTCTATACATATATATATATATATATACACAGTATATATAGAGCAGCTGTGACTACTGCTGCTGCTGAAGCCACATCACACACAGTCTGTACAAAGACAATAGGCAAGGCTGCTCCCAGTGACCTTCCATCCATCCGTTTGCTTCTGTTTATCCAAGGTTGGGTCGCAGTGGCAGCATGTCAAGAACAGTAGTCCAGACGTCCTTTTCCTCTGCAATGTTTTCCAGCTTTTCAGCGTGTTCTAGGTCTCTCCAGCATGTTCTGGGTCTACCGCAAGGCCTCCTACCAGGCACCTTGGACGTGCCTGGAACTCCTCCAATGGAAGGAGGCAACCTAACCAGATGCACAAACCACCTCAATTGACCAGGCGACCTTGTTAAATTTTAAATGCAAGCTGGTAGAAAAATTCATATTAACCTTTATCAGGGTTTCTGTTGTTTTCATTCAACAAGTCAAACGACTTCATCATTATCATAAGACCCTATGTTTATAAGTTATGAGGTGGTCTAAAAATAAGAATTTTACATTGCATCAATTTTGAAATTAATAAATGCATTATTATTATCATTATCATTATTATCATTATTGTTTTTATTTTAAGTTAAAGAGAAAAGATTGGTTGTCTACACAAAATCTGTGTATGATCTCTTACAGTGTTTTGTTGGAATTGCACATCTTGTCTCAATTATTTATTCATACTAGCAACCTTTCTTTTCAAAAACTAAACTGTGCTTTGTTAAGATCCTGAAACATAATCTTTGTCCACTTTTAAGAATCACATCAATGTGATTCAAAGTCCATTAATGAAGGTTTGTAGCCTGAATATTAGAAGAGTTCTTTATTCTTATCAAGTCTGCATGTAACATGTTTGTAACATGTATAAATTAGTCAGAGTCAGAAGCCATCACTGTCATTTGGACTTCAGATCTGTCCGACCCATCAGATGTCAGAGTCCCCCCTCTGTTTTGGAAAAAAACGAAGCAGAGAGACAAGCTGCTGCTGAATTTGCGAAGTAACCATCCTCTTAAGTCATTTAAGTCTTTTTTTGTAAGATTTCCACAGAAAAAGTAATTTCCCACGCCATACCACACTTCTAGTTTTCATTTTTTCATTTCCTTTTGCCGGACAAATGTGTTCTTCATATTCGAGTCCAGCAGAATGAAGCTCGTTCTTTGCTCTGTGCCTGTGCTGTTCAACATGATGTATTACATGAGTGAAGTCAGCACTCTGTCTCTGTAAGCAACTGTAGTTGAAGTAGGTTTTCAGGAACATAGTTTTCTTTGATTTCCAGGGTTGAGGCACACGTTTATTGAAACAGACAGTGGTACAGGAGTAATACATTGGTGTGTTTGGACTCTTGACTGGGATTAATAAATAGAAAAGGAATTTTACACTAGTGTTATTCTTCAGAAAGCCTGATAACAGGCAAGCTCTTCTCCACACCAATTCCTCCTCAATACATGATGCTTCCCTGGAGGCTGTGTATTTATCAAACTTATCGTATCACAATATAAAGTTTGGGCCAAATCTCCCTCAACTTTTCTGATCTCTGTGTGACTCATAAGGTACAGCCTCCTCAGGTCCAGCTGATTGAGCCATTTATCATAATGACATGACTGTGGTTGACTATAGACAACATCACCACTTGGTTCTGCCCATCGATTCCAAAGGCTCAGAATGATGGATTGCAATTATCAGTGAGTCAAATTGGTTGTGAAAATGAAGCTTCAGTTGATGGTGAGGATCAGTGTATGCATCCGCTTCTACTTAATATTTATGCAATCTAATGTCACTTAGCCTAAAGTGTGATTATAAATCATGCTAACCGCAGAGCCCTTTATCACATAGAAGAACCCAGGAGGCTCTGGGTTCTCAGTTCAAGTTATTTTTACTGTTGTTGTTTTCACTGAAATGTTAGGTATGTCAGATTTTATGGCCTCGTATTACTCAAAGTTGACACAACTTGCGTCCTTAAAGGAGATGGAAAGTCTTTATTTATCACTTTGTCACCCTTCCTGGAGATAACATCATTCAGGTGGCATTCATGACACATTTGCAGTCTGACACTGTAAGTACAGCAAAGCTTTTTAAAACTCCAGAAATATATCAGACATGTTAAACAGTTTCAGCTGTTAATCCCAATGAAAGGAAAAGCTGCCTGTACTATTTCTCATCTCACACCTCTTTCTTCAGATGCGCTGCCATGTATCTGCATGTCACATCCAAAATATACAGATAAGTCCAATTAAAGAAAATGTGCTCCTATATATTTCATGGTGCTTCTATATATTTAAACCATAAATGCCAATTTATTTGTAGTTTCTGCTCCTAGTGTTCAGGGAATAAGTCCCAGAAATATACATCTAAAGAGAGTTTCTTAAAATGTTACTCAAAAACCAGTAACCAAGTCAGATAACACATAATCTACTTTTGGATTCAGGACATTGGTGTATTGTCTTAAAAGCTTTACAATGGAACAATCATTGACAGTGAGTCACTACTTTACACACAGCGACGGCATTGTAACAATAGTGAACACAGGCTAACATTCATTGGAGGGGACACATTTGTGAGAACACTGTCTCCTGGCATCAGCGAACAATCCCCAGCAAGCAGTCACTGAACATCGCTGGGTAAATGACAGCATCTAAGTCTCTGAATGGATGCAAGTAATGAATTGTTGCTGAATAGGCGACGGATGGCACAAGCAAGAACAAGCATTCAAGTGTCATGAGGCTGCAAGGCTGTAATATGAGAAGAGACAGTTGAAGCAGAATCCAGTTGGTTGAAAGTATACAGTATGGCAGTGTTCTTGTAGTTGCATACAGATGTGCTCAGTTTCATCCAGGGTTGTTATCATTCAGAACAAGCCTTCATTGACTCATTTATCAATTATTTACTGAATCAAAATGGCAAAATCATAGCACAGGGAAATCATTGTGCCAATGGTTTGTTTAGATCTGCTAAATGGTGGTAACTGTTTGTTAATTTTGCTTTAAAGACAATTTCACATATAACATTGATAGTGTTTTTCAGTGCGTTGTGGAAGTGATCCAGTTCATCTGATGGAAATGTGATTTAATAATTAGTTTCATGCGTGTTTGTTGTGATAGCATCATCAAGTCAGACTTTTCTTTTGTCGTCGGTCAAAATCAGCAATGTTGAAGCCGGTCATCAGAACGAGCTTTCTGATATTGATTCTGTTTTGTGTTCAGTGCTTGTGAACAGAGATTCATTATTGTAATGAACTATTTGAAAATGTTTGGCCTTTGGCTGGTGCCAGCAGTTTGCTTTGATGGAGTATTTGTGTTCAGTGATCCGGTCAGCTGGGCAGCAGTGTAAAGACAGCTGCAGGGACATGTGAGTCATTGTTTTAAAGTACAGCTACAGCTGATGAAGGCTCTGTAGCAGCACTAATCGATACTTTGATATGAAGCATGCGCCAAAGAACTGGTCATTTGTTGTGACAAAAGAATTATTATCAACTCAGCACTTCTCCACAGCTGTACACACTCCTTCGGCTCATGGTTTTTCATTTTGTTGTTTGCACAGGTTTACAGTTTTGGTTCACTCTCACTCTCATCAGTGTAGTGGCCCTGAAAGCTCAAAAGACAAGACACAAGCAAATTCAGAAAACATCTTCATCAATTTGACACACGTATTTGGCTGTTGTGTGCTTTTGCAGTGCATGTGTTGTCAAATTATTTTCTGAATTTGCTTGTGTTTGTCTATTTTTATGTGTTTTCTTAAAGTGATAGTTCAGGCTATTTGACATGAGGTTTTGTGAGGTAGTTGTCTATAGTCAGTGTATTACTTACAGTAGATTAAGATCAATGTGCTGCCAGTTTAGAGAAGCAGCACTGTATTGCTCTGCAGATCAGCTGTTTGAGTCAGACAGTGCTAAGCATAGGTGCGCTAATTTAGCTCTAAAGAAAAGGGCTGTTTGACAGCAAAATAAAGCGGGGAAAATATTCAAAATAAAGCAAGATATTGATATTGTTTTTCTCTGTGGGTATTTTTTAAAGTGGCTAAATACGTTTTTCTGCTAACTCTGTCCACAGCAGCACATCACTCAGCTTTGTTCCCGATCCAAATCTACTGCAGGCAATACACTGACTATAGATATAAATACATCACACAACCCCCCATCAAATAACGTAAGTTGCAGTGCTTTCAGCTCTCAGGGCCATCGTACATCAGGGCTGTTTCATGCTGCGGCTGTTTTGAGTGCAAAACCTCTAAAACTCCACTGTACACTTCCTGCACTGAATCAAGTGGAGCATTTACCCACCAAAGAGCCAGCTATCGTCTTAGGAGTTTATGTCTGCAATTGTCAAAATATTTCCAAAATGAAAGCTGAATGTCGAGTGGCTGGACGTTCAAGTGATGGCAAAATATACCTTTAAAATCACCAAGGGGCATTTTCGGCTTTTCTATGTGGTATTTATTCTGAAGGCTTATACAGTACATCATATTTATCTAGATAAACAGAAATAATGTACTAAATGTTGTAAAATGGTCCAGCACCCTTATGATCCTTCAGAAAAATATTTAATAAAGTGTCACTTTAAAGATAATCCTTATTATAAATGGTATATACACAACAAACACATATGTTAAGACAACATCAAGTTGTTTGTACAGAGGCACACTGAGTCAATACTGACACATAATATTTTATCAGGACACAAAGAAAAGGATGATCACCAAAAATATAGCTGCTCATTGATAATTAATTAGAAACCTTAACTATCTTAATTCCATTTGAGGCACTTTGCTCCAGTTTCCACTGAGACGCTGCAGTCGGCTAACTCCACAAAAGCTGCTGACAATCCTTGTCAGAGCTCTATGAGGAAAACATCAATTTTGTTTTCATTACCAGGAGCGGTATAGAACATAAAAGCCAACTCCTGAACCAAACCAACAGCGTCCTTTCTGTCCCTTTTCTGAATTGGTTTGAACGTGTATGTCTTTGAGATTAGGCCGAACAAAAACAGTGACCACAAAAAGGAAAAAAACAAACAAAAAAAAACACTAATGAGGCAAAACATGGGAGCTACATACACAGTAAATTATTGCTATTACCCATTGGGTGTTCTGTTTAGGCTGACAAACTGGCTGCTCATTACTGCTGCTTCTACAGCTGCTGATACCTATGCATGTCACGCCCCACCTCCACCCCAGAATCCACCTGCAAGCTCTGTTTCTTCTTGGTTTCCCCGGGGGAAGTTGCATTGATCTCTTCATGCAGTGGTTTTAAATGATGCTTCACAGGGAGAGATAAAAAACACAGCCTTGGCACCAAATTTAAATATATTTGCAATAAGGCTCATAAACATATCTAGATTTATATCAAAATGAATAGACAAGTAGGTGGTTACCATGGTTAGACAGTAACAAAGTACATATACTTGAGTTTTTCAAGTATCTGTACTTAACTTTGAAACTTATGATTCTTACTCCACTACATTTAAAAGACTAATATTGTATTTTTGACTCCACTTCATTTCTTTTAAACTTGTGTTTACTACAACCAAACTTCATCACTGCCTAAAAAACTTAGCCGTCAAAATTGAGAAACCATGTCGATATAACGTTTATTTACTCCCAGATAAACTTTTGAACAGACAGCTTATGGTAGTCGGCTGTCTTTTTGTTGATTCAGTTGTGTTTTTATGTCCATTTCTATCAACTTTGCAGCATATCCTACAAGCTTTTTATTCTACAGGTTCTACAGTCAGTCATTTCAGGTTGTCTCAGGGTCATTAGGTTCTGTAAATGTGGAGCAACGTAGCAATACACTAAAAATGTAGGATATTTTTGAATACTTAAGTAAATTAAAATGCAAGTACTCCGGTATTTCAACTCAAGTGTAAAAACTTGACTGAACAACTTTCACTTGTGTTGGAGTAATAATTTGGCCAGAAGGATCAATACTTATTGTAATGGAGCTGTGTACTCTGTCCACCTTTGGTGATAACACATCATTTCCAAAAGCTAAAACTAATAATTAATTTTTCCAGTATCCTGAAAAGATGACTAAAGATTATTGGACACCACCATGACATTTTAGATTAGAATATCTATATATCTACTATAACTATAACTATAGCTACTGAATGGAGATCCATTACACTTGGAAGACACTGTACATTCATGTCCAGATAGGATGACTTGTCACCTTTACTTTTCCTTCAGTGTCATCATGAGGTAAATTTTTTTTTCCTGATACTAAATATTTTATTTTGGTGTTCTGTACTTTGTCTTTAATGCTAATTAGCAAGTGGTAGCATGCTAACACGGCAAACTAAGATGGTGAATATGGTTAACATTACACCAGCTAAACATTTTAGGATTGTCATGACGACCATATTAGCACAATGATGTAGAGTCTTAATTAGGTGTCAGGATGGCTGTAGGTACATGCTTCTCAAGTGCAGGGCTACACAAATGCTTGTGTGCCCTCAAACCTCTGTACTTACATAATTGTGGCTGACAAGCAGACACACATTAATGAAGAATATAATCTGGTAGGACATAAAGATACTTCCAGGTACTGCCAACAGGTAGGAACTGAGCTACACGACCATGAAGACCTGGAAAACGCACAAGAGGCAAGCACATAATCCACGCGTCTAGGAGAGGGAAACGAACACACAGAGGTAGAGAGAGACGAGGAGGAGGCTGGGACTCCTTGAAACATCTGAAATGAGGCACTGAAAGCCAAGAGTGGGAGAGAGAGAGGGGGTCCCAGGATGGCCGATGGTCCAGCACAGAAAAGATAGAAAAGAAAAATGAGAGGACAAGGAGAAGAACATTGAAGTGAGAGCGAGATAGGCATACAGCCTGGACAGGTTAGAGAGATGCAGTGGGAGAATGTTAATAGGTACAAGGCCTGAGGTTATCAAATAATAAGTCACTAACTGAAGGTTAAGGTGTAAAGATGAGTTTTAAGTTTGGATTTAAAGAGTCAGACAGTCTGATGTCAGCAGGGAGGTTTTTCCAGAGGGAGGGGACACGATAGGAAAAGACCCTGCAGCCTGCAGATGTCTTTTAAACTCTGGGGACAGACAGGAGCCCTGTATCCTGAGAGCGGAGAGCAGGGGATGGAATATAAAGAGGATTAAGAACATCAGACAGGTATGAAGGGGCACGCCTATTTAGGATTTTGTAAGTCATCAAAAGCACCTTAAGGTCTGAGCTGACATGGATAAGCAGCAAGCTAAAATTGGTGTAACGTCAAATCTTCTGGTCTATGAAGGTCGTGAATTTGTTTCACTGAACATGTTTCATGAACAGAATAACACCATGTTCTGGTCAATGTGAAACTAAATCAGTTTTCACAACATAAAACATTGTCATGCCTGCACAAGCGTTCTCATAATCACTATGTTGCTACATGTGTTTTCCAATCAGACACAAACCTTGTGTAATGTGTATGTGCTTGTACCTGCTTGTGAAGAGCTACACAAACAGCCTCACACAAATTCAGCCAAGTGCAAAGCCTGATACAATACTGTATCTAGGCCAGTGAGTGTTGGAGCAGCCCACCAACACAGTGCTACACATTCATGTGCTGCAATTTACAAAAGGAACTCTTTTGTTCACCGCTATGAGTGTGTTTATGAACGGATTTACTGGAAGCTAGTCCCCCAGAATACAACACGAACACAAAGACTGTCACTACCAAGTCCCTGAATGGTGGTTTCAAGCAAAGAAGCAATCATTGTTTTCAATGAATTAATATTTTATAATTCTATCATAGTTGTTGCTGGAAGGATTGCAATTCAGTTGTACAACTCTGCTCTGTACCAGTGTTCTGTGTGTGTTTGGAAAGGGCGCTGACCTTTCTAAGCACTTCCCTCGGGGTAGATAACAATATTTTGTGATGGGTGACTCAGGCAACATTAAACTTGAATTTATGCCTTTTCTAAATTTAGTTTTTTCCTCTTTATATCTGTAACTAATCTTAAAACATAATAACAATTTATTTGAAATTCCTGGATATCATCAGGGAGTGCTAGTGGTCTTGAATTAAAGTGATGGTCCGCAGCTGGGGACTTCACTTTCCCCACCCTTCTTCCCTCATTTCTTTCCAGCCTTTTCCAACTCATGGCCCCCTTGAAAATCTCAAAAATGTTGGTGGCCCACATCCAACCGATAACAATACAGAGACCAAATGATATGTTCGCTTTGTCTTCTAATGATAACGATTGAACATTCAGGACTGAACTGATTGTTTGGTGGGGTTTTCACCATCTGTCTCTTGGCTCTTTATCCTTTTAATTCTTCCTGTTGCTAACCAGCTATCCATTTTGATACTCTCCAGTTTTTGCCATGGATGTAAGCTTTTGGCTTTAATTAGACTGAGATAGAAAACAAGTGTACAATGTGGTCCAGCCAAAGTGGTCCGGCCGACGACATCATAAAACTTCATACCATTGGCTTATCACAGTGAAAGGCCTTACAATGAGAAAAGAAAAGAAAAAAACAAAGCAATCAATACAGTTTTTCAACATTTTTAATTTTTTAAAGACCATTTCATTTTAAAACATTATTTGTATTTTTGTATTTTAATTTTTTTAATATAGTTACATCACCAAAATTTTGCAAATGATTTGTCGGCCCACTTGCAATACCTTCAGGGCCCGCAAGTGCGCCACTGGCCTAAATAATAAAGTCAAACAATCGTTTTTGAAATATATAAACAAATTCAGCAACAATTTAGTGAATACATATTACCATTTGTATTTTGGATTTTAACCAACGTTTTATCATCACTACAGTTATAGGTTCACCTTGGGTTGCCAGCATACGTTCCAAATTCACTTGCATGGTAGCCAAATTCCTCATTTCCACAACTATAGCAATCCAGCTAATGGTTACATTCCATGCCAGAGCATCTTATAAACAGCAGTAGCCTACATCTACAGCAAAATTCTTAAAAAAACATAATAATATCTGAGCATAGTAATGTAGGGTTAAAAGTCAAGAATCAAACATATTTTTGTGTAACAAACAGTGTTGCCTGTACATTGCATTTTTCTAGCAAAGAAAATGGATTAGACACACTGTGAGAGGAAAGCAACACAGCAGACGCCGTTCATGAATTTTCTTCATGCGCACAGCAGAGTGTGAGAATCCAAAAGGTCAAGAACATCAACCTTTTGAGAGCTGAACAGAAATGTGAAGGAAAACATTATTGCTTCAGGATGTTACCACATAAAAAAGAAATAAGAAAAGAAACATGAAAAGAAGTTAAGTGCAGAGGAGCTGATGTCAGCTGGAGTTCAGCCATACACTTTTGGTGTCACACAAACTTTTATAATAGTGGATGAAACAGTGCAAATGCTGCTTTGGCCTTCCGTTGTTCTGTAATCTAAGCCTTTTGAAAATGAGCCATATTTATCACAACAATGTCACCATCATCTCTAGAATCAGGGGCTTTACAACAACAGTGTCACTTCACCTCCTTTCATCACCAGCCATTGTATTCAAACTGAATACGGTCACCATGAGGCAGAGAGCAAGACCTTCCTACTGTACAGGTCGTGTTGATACTCAGGTCCACACTGGCAGGAAGAAGAGCGAGAGACAGAAAGGTGCAAACAAGCTGAGAGAAGTCAGTGCCATCAACAGGAAGCAGAGAGTGCAATCAGGGTGCAAACAAGGCGAGCTGAGTAATTGCTGAGAACCAGACCTTTCTTCGGTCTATGATAGTTAACAGGAGCCAGCAGCTCAGGAATTGTTTTTGAAGGAGAGGAGAGAGGTTAGACAGGATGGAGAAGTGTTGTACACAGTCCCAATGGTCCCTATTACAACAAGGATTAAACCAATATATATTATTTGCATACATTTTGAGACATTATGAGACAATTCAAGACTGTCCTCCCAACTACAGCATATGTTCAAGTGACAAAGCCCTGTAGTTACGACTTGTCCATCAGGAGCACAGGTGGAAGTCTGCGGAGGATATTACGGAACCACAAACGTCACAGAGGGAGGATGTCTCGATAGACGTGTCAAGAAAATGTCAACCTTTGATACAGGAGACAACTGTATGGATCCTGTTTCCTACCAATAGTGAACGTAGGTTTCTTTTAACAATGACAATATTTCTCTAACAATAGAGTTATCTTCACCTAAACTCACCTTCCTCTAGCCCTTAGGCTTGTTTTTGAGCCTAATTCTTAACCATATCTATGTAAAATCAGAAAAGGGTTTTATTTTTGTAACGTGATTGGTACTGGTTTTGGAAAGCTCTGATGAATTCTGTCATCCTGCCAACAGTGGCATCAGACCAGAAAATACATACAGTATATGTGTCGTTCCTCCTAAAAATCAGCAAAGTAGCACGTCCGGCAATACAATATCCACTCATAACGACTACAACATTATTAAACCTATTTATGGTTGTGTGGGCACTGGCAGTGATTGGTTAAGTTTTTGGAAAGATTTTAGTCTGGTTTAATACAGAGAAAGTCTACGGTGACATGAAGAATGAGTGTTCATTAACTTTCAGCCAAAACCAGGATCTTTCCCTCAAGGCACTAGAACACCAACATCTCAGACCAAGACAAATGCTTTGTCGGTCACACCTCCTGCCTCGCTTGGGCCGCAACCCCCACAAATGTGGTTTCTTCAGTTGAGGACATTCTGGAAGGTCGCTTTCACCTGAATGCTGCTTACCGCACTGTGCCATCTCACCTGTGGGTGGTCACCGGGTGGGGGAGGGTCAACGGTTTACGGATTCACCGACACTAACATTCACATGTACATGCACTAAACGTACATGCCACCCTCCTGGATATCAAAACGAAGAACAGGGAAGGTCAGATTACAATACATTCAGAGGGGGTGTGACTCAGTTCTCTGCTCAGGACACCATTACTCTACTACATATTTACATAGAAAATAGTTGTTTGCTGCTGTAAATCTTGTTTAAATAACCTTAAACCTTAACGAAATACGTTTGTTGCATAACCAAGAGACTGACCTGTGGATATGAACCCCAGTCCCTGGTGTCAAGGTCCAGCTCTCTGAATACCCACCATCTACATCTACCTCAACCACCTCTCTATGAGTAGTAAGATGAAGAATACCAAAACATAACACTTAGTATCGGTAGTTTCAATAATAAAATGTCATTATTGGCCTTCGTAAATCCGTTACCTGTCAGACTTACTTGTAGAATTCATAAAGGAGGCCTTTAGTCTGTGCAGCATACAGCACACACACAGTACAACTCCTCTGTATCCTATTATACAGTAATATTTCTTTCTGAAAGTATGGGACTAATACAGATGGTTACACAAGCTGGTACCAACAGAATTGGCAGAAATGCTGAAAAACCAAGTGTCTGGAGGTAAAAACCTGGAAGACCACCTGCTTGACAAATCCATTCCCTGAGGGGGAAAGAGGAGATGAAAAGAAACAGCAAATAGATCAGCAGCAACACTCCTCTCATCGGAAAAAGAAGGTGAAAAAACATTTCAGGTCCAGAGAAGCACGAGCAGCTCTCTCTGACTGAGCTGCGTGTGCCGAGAAAAGCCAGGATATCGCTCCCGACAAGAACAGGTTCAAGCACTCACTTGGCTTCTGAGTGCAAGAAAAACTGGCTGGAGCCCTCAAATGTACCCGCTGGAAATAAGAGGCTTTGTGAGTACCTTGAATCAGTGGAAAGCTTGGAGCAGCAGATACAAAGGAAGAAAAAGAAACTGTGAAAGCCATAGCCAAGGCTCAACGGAAGAATGAGAAGTACGATGGAGAAAAATGACCCCACTTCAAATTTGAAAGGATTTGATTGACTTTGTTTGTTTTTCTAAGTGTTTAGATTGTCAGAAGTGTTTGATTTCTTTCTTATTGTGTGCATGCATCTATCTGTGTGTGTGTATATATATATATATATATGTGTGTGTGTGTGTGTGTGTGTGTGTGTGTGTGTTGTGTGTGTGTGTGTTGTGTGTGTGTGTTTGATGCATGGCGTGTGGCTGTATTTGTAGTCTGAGAGCAGGACAGTGCTTTCTGTTTGATCATAGATCAGAGGCGCTGCGTGGCCATCAGAGTTCTGTCTGCCATTATTTATTGATGAAACAACAATTTCAGCGAGACACCACCTCCCTTCATCCCCCCCCACACCCCCACCCCCCTCCTTTACATCATCAGGACAGCTCAGATCTGATGAGCCTTGTGCTGAATGTGAAACTTGCTTGTTTCTCATACTTCACAAAAACAAGGTCACAGAAGGGCAGTGATCATTGAACACTGGACACATACAATATGTCAGGAGGACATAAGAGGCTTTTCAGGGGGCACAGGCAGGAGAGGGGAGGGGGGGGGTTGTAAATGTTCTATTTTAGCTCAATGAACCTTGATTAAGCAAACACCTTGTCTTTATGCCATAAATTTATAAAACGTTAATTCACAGATATGCAGCCATATTTTTCATCGTGTACCCTCAATGCAGCTTCTGTGAAAATACTAAAGCGTATGATACAAAGGAACTTCTGTTCTCATTTTAGACCCATCAGCTGGGCTTGTTTTCTCTTTCAGCTGTCACATTTCATTTGGTGCTATCTTGCCTCTAGCAACATAGGCAGCGGCCCCTCAACATTGTGTCACTGCTATTGGTGCTGCTCGGACTTCCACAAGGCAATGATGAGGTCACATTCGTTAAAGAGGAACATCTTCCACTGGGCAAAGTCAGAAAAGGATGGCGCAGTGGATTAGAAGGCTTTGGGACAAGTTCTACTGGTCGTGGTGCACGTACTAGCTCAGGCTTAATTTAGACATAGTGAGATTCTGGTTTTCAGCGAGACAGGAGGTCATTGTTTGTAGCACGGCAACATTTACAGGTATGGAAGCTTACCTATTGATTCATCTACCTGTCCTTTCAAAGCGCTCTTTTTAGAGAAATCGTTCCCATATATCAGTGCATACTCTGTAAGTTTGTTCAAGGTTTTCTGTGTATGGTGGCCGAGAAGGGAAAGCGTGCTGCGATGGCCCAAAACACTTCTACTAGGAGAATTGAGCTGCAAAATCAGAAACGATGCAGCTTTAAAAACACATACGAAAATATAAAACAAATACAATAACAGAAATGTGCTGCAAATGAAAAAAAACCTGCTGCAGGAAGCCAAAACCAAGACAATAACAACAATAGGCGACATAAAAAGGTGATAAACATTTGGCCGCAGTTTTTACAATATTATAAAAGAGCAACAGAAACTGTAGCAAGCGGTAGCATGCTTATATACAGTCTATGGATGTTCCACTTAGAACTCCTCCTAGAGGCCTGGAGCATTTCCAGTGTGTTGTCTGGATATACAGAATTTATAGTGTTCTATGTTCGTACGTTTTTGTTTTTGCATAATTTCTTTATTTGCAGCATTGCTTGCTGTTAATATGTTTGTATATATATATATATATAATGAATATATATATATATATATATATATATATATATATATATATATACTATAGGGGCTTAATTATTAATAATATTGCAAAACTGAGAAAATGTAACTATTTATATGTAAATATATTTATTTGCTTTCTAATCCTACTGAATTCCTTACCTGCCAACGGTGACAGTCAGTTTTGTAGACACTGTTCCATAAAAAGTCCCAAGATCCTGTATTTTCCTGTAGCAGTTCTCACTGTTGTGTATTTATGCTGATTGCATGACGATGGGGTTGTAAATGTTCTATTTTAGCTCAATGAAACACATAATCAATCAGTGCCACAATATTGAATAATATTTCACGTTGAAATCCATCATCATTTGCTCTTCCATGTTTCCCACAGATCTCCAATACTTATTGTGCGAGGATATTGAATTTGTCATGTTAGATGTGTAAAGACACTAATGAAAACTGTATATAATATCATCATTGTAATACACTTCCTGGTGTGGTGCTCAGCATAGACCCATGCTGATGAGAAGTGTTACCATGCAGACAAACAACAGAACAAGATAGTGGGTTTCATGATGAGTTTGGACACTGAAACCTTGACCTTTTCAACTCAGCATGAGCAAAGTTTTTAAGGACAGAAATCGATGCCCACGACAGAGAAGGACACAGTTTGTTCAACTTCTCCTTTGCTGTCTGTTCTCATAACACTGAGACACCCAGACACTGACACGTATGATTTGGGATGTCCCTGAGCATTTTGAGGAGCTTTAAATACCATTATGTCTGAACAGCAGTGAGAGATGTCTCTGGCCATCTGCATGAATTCTCCCAGCCTTTGTAGCAGTCGTACATCTTGAGATGCCACTTCAAAGCACAAATGTGAGCAGAGATGCACACTGCCCTCAAGATTATTGTGTTACATACAAATTTACAGATTTCTTCTGTAATATATAGAAGCCCTGAGAGGCCAGTGAATATTTTCTTTTTCTTTTTCTTTTTTTCATCAGCTCCTGTGAGTTCCCTCAGGCCGTTCTGGATTCAAGGTTTGAAATAAAAATAATGAAAAAAAATTAGAATTAGGAAAAGAATGCATTAACTAAAGAAATATATAATGGCATTTGTACCACATTCTCTTGCGTGAAAGCCCTATGTGTGATCCATTCTTCCATCAAGCTGGTTGCTTATGTGGCCTTTTGTTGCTCTTTAAACCATCTCACCTAAAGCATTTCTGGCAGAACGCCTTCACCAATTAAAATACATCTCTAGCAAAAAGAAAGAACACGATAGTAATGTTAGACAACTTGCTAACACACATTATATGTACATTGGGTTCATTAGTCTTGTGGCCTAAATGAGTATTACAAAAACAAATAGCCTACTTTCTGACAAAAAACAAAACAAACAAAAAATGCAAATGGCAATTGAATGTTATTTTTTTTCTTTTTCCCCAGTTTTCATAGAAAAAATAAACTTGGGCTTGCATAGTTATATGTCTTGTTTTTGTTTTTTGTCTTTTAGGGACATCCACGTGTTATTTTACACAGAAACATTAGACTCTCACAGATAATGCAACAATACCATACGTTTATGTTATGGTCACTGGTTTAAATTATTTCACCTATGTTTCTGAAAAATCACATTTTGTCCGTCAGTTTGACAGGTGGCTCAAGATTCCTCAGTCGCACTAGCTGCTGTTACTATGGAGAAGAAGCCAGACAAAGGTGTGAACTGGTGAACTGAATTTGAAATATAGCTTGTTCCACTTTGCTACTTTACATCATATGCAGTTCACCAGCATGGGAATGATGTTGTTATAGTCATTGCCTATCTCTTCTGTTACTTGAAACATCCCTACTGTACTTTACTCTGTCAGGATTCAAATCTCTGGTTACACAAGTGAATCACAGTTGGTCATTTACCGTCATCCAAAACCATAAACAAGAGATAACACAACACTAGCCAGACCACGATTTTTCTATAATGTGCAAGCAACGGCACTAAGTGTGCAGGAGCTTATTATTACATTTATTTATACAGAAATTGAAAATTTTAGTTTGAATTAAATCAGTATGTATTTAGAGATGCAATATATTTTTGAGCATTGTGTAATTCATTCATTCATATATATGTTCGCTGAGCAGTCTGATTAGTATTAAAACGTATGGAAGGATATATTGTTAGGTTTAGGTACAAACAAATGGACACTCAGTATTAATATGGTCATCGACTTTTGGAGGTCTAGGCCCACCCTTCAGCCAGTCAAAATTCTAGGGAAGGACATTGAGGTGGTGCACACTTACAAATAGCTAGATGTGCACCTGGAAAGGAAACTGGACTGGTCCCTGAACACAGATGCCATCTACCAGAAGGGGCAGAGCCGGCTCTATTTCCTCAGGAGGCTCAGGTCCTTTGACGTCTGCAGTGAAATGCTGCACGTTTTATCAGTCAGTGGTGGCCAGTGTACTCTTTTATGCTGCAGTCTGCTGGGGCAGCAGCATGTCCAAAATGATCACATAGAGACTGGACAAGATGGTCAAAAAGGCTGGGTCTGTGCTTGCCAGGAGTCTGGACTCACTCAGGACTATTGTGGAGAGATGCATGCAGTGTAAGATGGAGGCCATCTTAGACAATACCAACCACCCTCTCCACAACATTCTGGCAGGACAGAGAAGCAGCTACAGGTGCAGCAAACGTCTCATCTCACAGAACAGAGAGGTTCAGGAGATCCTTTGTTCCCACTGCCATCAGGCTATACAACACCTCAACCAAAGGAAGTGGACTAATCTAATTATTATTGGTTATTTATTATCAACTGTTATTATTATTATTATTAATAATGTTGTTATTATTATTATCAACAATGAGCTAATGGACACATGAATTTCCCCTAGGGGATATATAATTAATCTATCTATCTATCTATCTATCTATCTATCTATCTATCTATCTATCTATCTATCTATCTAATAGTGTGACTGGAGAAACCTATGGGTAAAGGGCAGTTATTCACTGCATACCAGCTCTCACCAGTCATGGTTTTGGCTGTTATGATAAGTCTTCCCACTACAGTTTCACTATTTATTTATTTATTTGTTGGAGACTGACTTATTTTTATTTATTTATTTATTTTTACAAAATCCTAAATTTCACAGTTATCAGTGGAGAAGTTGTATTTCTGAATCTGAATTGATCCAGTGTGAATGTAACAGTCGCACAGAGAAAGAAATGGGGACACACACACAGCGATGGCATACTAATGGTGTATACAGATGACATTTCCTCAAATGCAATATTCACTGGGACATTTTCCTAAACTGTGACATTATTTACAAAATGCAAATTTCTGTATGTGGAATTCTTCTGGCGAAATAACGTAACTGGGATTCAAACTGCATACAACTAGTAATTATTTTCTATTAACAACTAATCTGTCTTTTTTTTCATTATTCTATTCATCATTTCGTGTCTAAACTGTCATTGAAAATGCTCATTACAGTGTCTCAGAGCCCAATGTGATGTTATTTTGTTCAACCAACAGTCAGAGTAGGATATCTGCCACGACTTTGAACAACTTCCAAGGTTTGTGCAAAAGGGAAATAAATACATCTTTGCAATGGCTTAGACCACAAGCTGGAGTTTTGACCAACAACAAACTGTTAAAATATAATAAAAAAAGAGAAAAATGTGGCACATTGTCACATTTGAAGAGGCCTTTCTGCTTTATAAATGACAATCAATTCACCAAAGTGGTTTAAGCACAAAAGACACTTGTGCTGTCAGAAAAATGGGTTCTCTTACTGAGAGTGATGACTTTGGTAAACTGAATTTAGTTTTAATATCAAACCAACAACACTTAAAGCAGCAATCTGTTATTCATTAAAACTACATTCAAAGAGTATTTAAAACAACAGTGGTAACAATTTACTACCGAACTAGTTATCAGTTGAAATGTACATTAATTACTCAAAACATTTATTTTTATCTTCAAAGAACAGACAGGAACATTTCGTTGTTAATTGCCTTGTTGCGCTCAAACATAAGTGTGTGCTGAAACTAAAATAACTTGTATTACAGTCACAGAGAAATATATATTTTTTCATATTTATTTTAGATATTCTGAATGATATACAGTCACAGTAAACTGTCAACAAAACAACACATGAGCTGTTTTGTAGACAACGTGTTGTTTTGTTGACAGAATTGTAAGTGTGAGAATCACGTTCATAATTACCTACAGACTAAAACATAATTAATAATTGAAGCCAGATTAGTTGGCCTATATTTAGTTCAATATGTAATAGTATCTTCCTGGGATGCTGATGCCTAACGCCCTTGTCTTGTGTGCAGAAGTCTTTTGAGTGACTGATGTATCGTGAGGGAGACGTCAGCTGTCAACCTGGCCTGTCACACTTGTCAGGAAGCCGATTCATTAATCACGTTGGACTCCACATGGGAGAGCAGCCTCCATTTGGCCGAGGTCTAAAACACCTGTGGCAGCGGGCCAAGCTCTCTACTGCGAGCTGGAGTCACATCTGGAAGTGCTATATGTCAAGAGAACGCTTCAAAGGGGGCACATTAGAGAGGATTGATGTCCATCATTTCCTTTAAAGTTTGATGAGATGAAACTTTCACAGAACTCGTGCACACCAAGGATGAAGAGGCATTTATCTGTTTGGGAAAAAATATTGCTGTGGCTAGTTAGATTCGAAAAGGATGTTGAGGACACGTGGACAAAGTGACTGTGAATAACATCTGTAGATGTGACACATGTAATGCATCCTGACTGACTCACAGTTGCCACCAGCAGCACTGGTTTAACTGTTGATAATCCCTCTCTACAATGGTGATGGTAACTGCTATCCAATACTAGTTCAAACTATTATGGTGCCCGTGGAGTGTTTGACCATGAATTAGGTATGGAGCAAAGTTGCTCATCATTTTGTTAGTATATTGTGCAGATTTGCAGATTGCAATGCAGTTTTGCAAATGTTTCTATGAGGAAGGTACAAAGACACATGTCCACTGATGATGATTAGATGTTAGAATTTAAGAAGAGCCAACTTCCACTGAGATTTCTGGATCGAAATTTGAAGAACATCACTGATATACATTATACTGTCAAGTGCTTTTTGCTAAAATTCTTTTAACTGTTTGAATAAAGACTTTTTTGTGGTACCACTTAATTAAGTCAGTTTTGTGGCTTAAGTCCTGGTTTTGCTCCACTGTGATTGTGAACACTGATCAACACTGTCAACCAGTGACATGTGATATGTTTTTTTGTTCGCCATTATTCAGAGTAAAAATGATTTACTGTCCAGGCTGTGTTTGTTTGATCACATCTGTCATTAGTGTAAATCTGAGAGGGAGGCAGGCAGGATCTCTGGACTGCTCAAAAGGGACAGTTGTAATATTCTCTATGAAGCCACAGTGTGGTAATGACTCTGGCAATAGGCAAAGGGTCTAAGAACATGGCCTACTATGATGCTAACCCTGCTGCATGTGGATTGATAAAGTAATGGCACTGGCATCAGTTTAGTTTGGCTGATGGATCCGACAAACAGTTAACAGAGTAGTCTTTTTATATGTATACAATTACATTGTACATGTATTGTATTTATACAATAAAAAAACCCAAAAAACCAAACAAAAACTAAACTTTTTTGAGACTATAACATTTAGCCAGAGGGTTAAACAAAAACAACCATTTGCCCATGGATTATAATCTTCTTTTCTGTTCTGTTTGTGACAGACTGGCTCCCAAGAGAAAGCCAGAGTGCTCTGTTTAAGAGCATGTGTCCTAACAACATTCAGGGTCAAAGAACACATGCTACAGACTATGAAATAAAAGTGTTGTGAAAGGTGAGTTATCTTCTATTTGTCAGTGAGTGAGAAGTCTCAGTAGGTTTGCAGGTTTTATTATTAGAGGTTTCAACTATCAAAGAACTAGTGAGAATGCCACAGGAATGAGTACAGTGATTCCCCGAGTGCAGCAGCATTCACATTCAGTGTTGTGCAAGTTTACACTTCACAAGAGCTGGCTTGAAGTTCAGTTCACAAAGATTCAACTGAACCTAGTTCACAGTCATAGTTTGCAATTTTGGATATGAATTAAGTTCACAGTCCAAAAAAAAAAATGAACTACCTCATTTTAATTTATTCCATTTTAAAAAATAAATCTTTTTCAGTTGCACTTCCTCCTACCCATCCATCCTGGCCTCAAATTAAAGCCACTTCTCAAACTACATGACTTACTTACTGTTGATTACTATAGAGTCACAGACAGGGATTACTTTGCTGTGAGTTTGACTCAGGTTGAGGAATTTTGTGGCTGTTTGTTCATGGTCTGACCTTTTCTTAATTATTTCCTGTGATCATCATTCACTCTCAGATATTTCTAAAGTCTGGTCAGGTGCTTGAACTCGATGTGTCATTTCAAATACATTACTGTTGTCACATTTTTGTCATTGGAATCAATTGTTCATATGTTCATAAAAATCTTTAAATGTTCATAGGTGCTGTTTGTATTGCCAGCACTAGACACCGCACCTCATTCATGCCAGTTGCCATAAACCATTGCGTGCAGCTGTAAAACCAAAATACAGTTCTTCTTCTGGTGTTTTTTTTGGTCATTGGCAAACAGCTTTTTGGTTCACTACCAGCACCTGCGTGTGTGTGAGAGTCGTCAACTCACACCAGAAGGATCGACGCTCACGTTCACGTTCATTAGTTGCAAACAGATAGTTCAGTTCATCAAAATGAGCACATTCAATGAACGGTATTCAGTCAACTGAAAAGGAAAGTGACATTGATATTTAATATCAAAAACACAGTACATCGAACATTAATTTAGAATAAAAAGAAATCCAACATTCCATTACCCTGCAAACTCTATGCGGAGATATAGAGCTGACGTAGCAGCAAAGCCGTGTGCGAGCCATAGCAGTTCAGTGACGCAGCCACCATGCACACGCAAGGCAGGCAGTGTGTTCGCGGTGTAAGAATCTACAGGCATGTAGTCACTAGCCTGCAGTGTGACAATGGACTTCTATGGTTAGCATGTTAGCCTGCAAATATTTGCTTATTAGGAAAAATAACAAAGTACAGCTGAGGCTTATGAAAATGTAAAATATTTTTACAAACAGCAAATTCAGCCTTTACTTTCTTCAAAAAATATTTTGCGATATAAAACTCATGTTATTTACAAGTACTTAATTAAAAATATTATTGTCGTACATTGAAGTATCATAAACAGTGTAGAAGAAATTTAAATATCAATTGTTCTCCAGTAAAATGATTGATTTAGTAGGGCGGTTCAACACAAAGCAAGGCAGTGTATGTATGTCACACTGTCATTAGGGGCTGAGCCCCCCTAGATCCTAGATCGCCCCTGAATAACATTCCTTTCTGATGTAGCAGGCATAATAGACCTGAGGAAGTGTCAGTCTTCAATACCATGTGGTATGCTTTTGATGAAACAGTTTTAATACAACAATGATGCACAATTAGACATGAGTGACTAGCATTGCAGTTTGCACTGGAAGCCATCCAATAGAAGACTCTGTGTTTCTGTGGGAGTCAGAATTAGGGTGGTTGGCTGTCGCCTGGTTGTGAATATCATTGCATCAGAAGACAAAGTTGAGCCTTTCTTAGTAGCCCCCTGTGGTGCTGCCTTTTAAATCTCTTTAGCTCAGCTGGCAGTGCCATGGTAGAACACTAGGCCCCAACCAAAATGTATAACAGCCTGTTGCTGTCCTTGTTTTATTCCCAGTCTGTATGTGTGAATGGCCCATTAGCCTTGTTTTGTGCTGTGATAGCCAAAAATCTATTAATGCAAAAAAAAACTGACTAGATGTGAATGTGCTCAACACAGTGTTGTCCACCTCGTCACAATATGTGGGCACTGGCTGACTGACAGTGCAAATTCACCCCTTACGGTACCTCTTCTTCCATTCCAGTGCATTGTGAGTTGCCAAATTCATCTTAGACAAAGAAAAATTCTCAAGAAAATTAGATTTTGATAACACATAGCTGCACCTTGCGCTATGTTTCTGCCCAAAATAAGGCCCTCTTTGTCTTACAAAGTCTGTATATGTTGTTGTAGAATAATGCCTGTGGATTAGATTACAATTTTTCTTACGAGCATTGCTTCAAAGTGGTTTTATTGTTGCTTCTGAATACAATAAAAAGTCTATTAAAACATTCTGGTAATATTATTTTCTGTAGAAATTCCTGGCAGGCAAAGAGAGGATAGGCATCTATAATTACAATCAGTGGTCAAGCCTCCTCATAACCATACATTTGCATGAAGGATCCATGCATAAATATATGATATACTGACACCTAAAATGTATTCAATTTAGGGACTGACATTGTGATATTACAATATACAGCAAATTTCGTAGTGGCCATAAAAAGTGACTATGTTTAAAAGCATGCCTTACTGCAAGTGTTGACTGAAGTGGATGTTTTTTATTTTTTTTCCAGTGATTTTGATCCACCGTTCTATTTAAGAGTAGGAAAGCAGAGTTAGAGTGAACTTTAGGGAAACGAGACACATAATGCTGACTTACTTTGTGTGCCTTGGGGAGAAATTTATTATGTGTTGTGTGCATGCATTTGTGTGTGTTAATGTGTGCATGTGTTTGCACAAAGAGTTACTGGGTGAGGTTGGGCTCAAAAATATAAGGAGACTGGTGGTGTATTACTCAAGGGACACTGAACCAATTTCACCTTATGTAATGTGACTCTGGGGAAATCAGCCCTGTCACACAGTGTTTATGAGAAAGATATCATGGCAGATGCATTTGCAAAAGTGAAGAGAAAAAATAACGCAGAGGCAGCATACATGCCAGTTTATGAATGTTTGGCATCAGCAAAGGTGTCAAGGGAGTTATGTTGAAAATAACATTTTTGAAAAAAGTGGACATGGAGTTGTAAATTGGATGTCTGTTTCTCAATATTGTGTAACATATTGCTCTCTGAAGAACTCAGATTTATGAATAGTCAGTGTGAGTTAAAAACTCAACTGGACCAAGGGGTTTTTCCCTTGTAGAGAAATAAGTTGTGCCAAAGGCGCATTTATGTTATATTAAAATATGACTCCAACGGGGCGCCCCAGTGGGTCAACTGGTAGAGCACGTACCATTTAGGCTCATTGGGTTCGAGTCTGATCCATGGCCCTTTGCTGCGTGCCATCCCCTCTCTCTCTCCCAACTTCCCTGTCACTTTCTCACTGTCCCTATATGAATAAAGGCAAAAACTGCCCAAAAGAATATAACTTAAAAAAAAAAAAATTACTGCAACTTGTTAAATAGTTTCTTATTAAACTGAGAGTAATTCAGTATTGCCAATTACTTAGCAGCATAATAGTCACATCTTAAGGGCCATTAGAATGACTTCAGGCTGTCAAGTGCTGTTCAAGAGATTTCTTTTCAAACATATGCTTGTACTGTGTAAGAATGTGGATATTCAATTCATGCTGAGGCACTTCCTTTTTCTTTTAAATTTCATTATTCACAGTGATAAACATTAGAAACCACATTTTAAGCATATAAAAATCGGTTGACTGTGGTGCTAGCACCTTCATAAGAGAAACAGAGGATGTCTTTTTCAGAGTATATTTTATGTTTTGGCCAGAGGTTTCTCATGTATCTGGAGGATACTTGGAATTGGTGTATGATTAAAAGGAATCCAGTATTTTTTAATACCAGTGGGTTGTGTTGCCATCAGTCATGGTCAATAACATAGCTCCATTATCATTTTAAAAGCAGTGCCCTCCCCACCATGACCTACGGACAGCTTGGTAATGTCCAGTCTGGCCTCTACAAGCTCTACAAGTAGAGCAGAGTTCATCTGCAAATATACGCAACCTTAAATATACAGCCAACGGAAGTAATATTGCTTTTATTTTTTACTTTCAATTTTAGACACACAGTTATGGATATAATGAATATCTGGTCACCACCTGCCTCACTCTGCCATCTAGCTGAGTGCATGGCTCCAAAAAGTGTAACATGTAGTACTCCTACCACATGTCCTTCTCTGTCTCCCCTGCTCAATGGCGCATCACTTTTCTCATTCACCCCTCTCTCTGAGAATGATGTGTCCTGACTAGTAGCCATCCTGCTACATGTGCACTGGACCTTATTCCCCAGGACCCTAGTCTGTGTCAGAGGCCCTAAGGACAGTTAGAGCTGCAGCTCAGTCCTGTTTATTTATTTATTTGCATCCCCATCAGCCACTGTCAAGGTAGCAACTACTCTTTCTTGGGTCCACTCAAGTAAACATTACATCATAATTCAAACCCATATAGTAATTATAATCCAAGACAGAAACAATGAAAAAAGAAAGAAACATAGATCCCAAGGTAAGAACATCTTCAGTTTTTATCTTCGCAAGGACAAACGTCCTTATCCAATCCTCTCCCCACAGGGATGCCCCAAGGATCGGTACTGGGGCCCTTTCTCAATATACACCACCTCCCTGTTGACCCCAGAGTCTCTCTGTGGATATTGGCTGGATATTGGTGGATATCAGCTTCTCACCATATGGTTGAAGGAATGCTACCTTGAACTAAACTTCTGTAAGAGTGAACACTTGGTCATCCCTGCCAATCAATCCTTCTATCACAATATCAACATCAAAATTACCTCATCATCTCTCACCTCAACCAAGGTTGCGTGAAACCTGGGTATCTCCTGGTTGTGCCACTTTGCTCTATACAACATCAGACAAATGAGGCCTTACCTGACTTAGTGCACCATCCAACTCTTAAAACAGGCCATGGTTATATCTCACTTCTACTACTGCAATGCTCTTTTGGCAGGCCTCCTTTCATGCACAATGAAACCCTAAGATGGTCTACAATGCAGCTGTGTGTCTTGTCTTTGATCAGTCCAAGTGTGCGCGTTACTCCGCTCCTCATTGATTTACACTACCCATGGCCACGGATTTTAATTCAAGTCACTAATGCGTGCCTTCAGAGTGACTTCTGGGTCTGCACCTATCTACTTGAAGTCAGTCATAAAGGCTTATGCTCCTTCTTGACCACTACATTCCTCCAAAGAACATAGTCTGGCATTATCATCCTTGCACATGATCACAGTCCAGACTGTTCTCCTTTGTGGTGACCAGATGGTGTAACAAGTTTTTGAATGGTATCAGAGCAGGGGCATCCCTCTCTATCTTCAAGAATTGCTTGAGGACTCATCTCTTCTGAGAGCACTTCCTCTCCTTGACACCTCAAACACCCTAACATGCCTAATTAGCACTTACTATGCACTTTCAGTGCACTTCTTTACCTGATCTCCTTGCACTTCAGCTTATTGAACAGTTTTAACACTTAGCGCTTACTTCAAGGTCTCCAACTGCTTTGAAGCTTTAGTGTTGTCCCTTACTCAGTTGCTTTGGATAAAAGTGTCTGCCAAATACGTAAATGTAAATCTTGTCACCAAAGTTTGTATGCATGATTCATTTATTCCAGTTTAGTTCCATTCAGAGTCACCAGTAGTGATTTATGAAATTTGATCCACTTGAACCTTACTATTTACAGCATTAAATAGACTGGATTACATGAACCTGGAGCCATTAAAAGCCAATTAGAGGCATAATGTCCCTTGCAGTATTTAAAGCAATTATTTTGCCTCCACACTTGAAAAGTAATTTCCCAGTGGCACCTTGTACACGCTGGAGCTGAGTGCCACTTTCCAAACTTTACTGTAGGAGACTTTCAGAATAAGAAAAAGTAGTTTTCTGCCTCCCTCATGCTTGTATGAAAAGTGACTGTGATATTATTGCAACAGCAAACACATTTTTTTCATTCTTTAAACAGTTTGGCAGTTGTATTATTACTAAACACTATTCTTTGTCACATTTGACATAGAATTCGTGGCAGTAGTTGTATGCTGCAAACTCGTGTTTGAAAAAAATATTAATTAGTCAATACTGAAACTGGTCTGTTAAATGCCACAATTTCAAACAAGTCTACACATATTATATCTATCAATTATCCATCACATGAAACAGGACTAACATACTATACATACTATACCAACAGTCTACAGACATATAATGGCTCTGTGAGGCTACCAAGGCACACCATGGCTTTGAGTGAAATGAAATAAAATGCATTGTTATTTTAAAATAATATGCACATTGATGTTTAGCAGGTATACAATTTATCATGTTCACCTTATAAGTTTACTGTTTTGCATGCTAACATTTGCTAATTAGGACAAATCCAGGACGGATCATATGAACAAGACCAGGATGGCATCTCAGCAGGGAGGATCCATACAACTGTACATGATTTAATCAAATATCCCTATTATACACTGCTATTTGTCTAAGTTGAACATCGGCATTGATATGCAAAAAAAACTCCTGCAACCAAGCAGTGTGATATCTTAATTAGGGCACGCAATACCAGTACACCAAACTCATTGAGCGACCCAGAGGCTAGCCATATGGCTAATATAGCAGATGTCCTACACAAGCTGAAATCATTCCCGTTGTACTAACAGGATTAAAACAAGATGTTTTCTCCAATGCAACACATATTGAAGAAGCTGAACGCTGCATACAAAAAACTGATAACTGATAACATGGAGAACCGGGGCAGAATGAAGAAACTTGAGCTCTTTGGTGTACGAGAGGGGGCTGAGGGCCAACAAACAGTCTTGGACTTTATTAACGACATGTTGCCATGATGGCTGGGAATGAATCATTCAGTTTGGAGCGGGTCAAGCACACGCTAACGTCAGAAAAGGCCCAACCAAAACAGATCGATTGTCGTTTGTTTTCTTAAGTTCCAAGAGAAGGAGCTTGTCTTTTGTGTTAGACTATGAGACATCATGCATGACGGGGTCAAGATATCATTTGCACAGGATCTCACAGAATCAACTCTAGATAAATTAAATGCCTGGAAAACTGTTATGCAGGAAGACATTGAAGAGGCAGATTGGAATACTGCTTGTTTAAAAGCACAGAATCAGACAACAAATACAATTTTCAAACTACTTCAATACAAGTAGTTAATGAAAATGTGTATAACTCCTGTAAAGCTCCATCAAATGTCTGCTAATATAGGGGCGTCGAGTGGTGCAGTGGATTGAGCAGGCTACAGGCCTCACTCCAGTTGGCCCCAAAACTTCTGAAATGATGTTATAGGATGTTTGTCAGAGATGGAAAGTACCAAAATCCTGTTAAATGTCAAACTTGGCAAGCTTGGAATATACCCAAAGGACTTTGTACGAACGTCAAAACATTTGGAATTTGGACTTCTCCAAGCCAGGAAAGCAATTACACTATGTTGATAGAGTACGGATGCTCCGTCAATTAGTATGTGGATAAGGGAGCTTTTGGACTGTGTTGGTCTGGAAATACTAACTTACACTGCTAAAGGCAAGTGGAAAGACTTTCTTCAACTCTGAAAACCATACATGAATATCATAAAAGATGGAAATCAATGAAATTAAGTTTGGCAGCATATGTTAAAATAAATAAAAACTAAAATCATTAAAATATATAGTAAATAAAAAATTTGTATACAACACCAACGATATAACTATAACTATAAACTATCAATATGGCACAGGTGTAACAGCAACAGGTCATGAGACAAAAGAAACTTGTCCACAGCTCTCGAGAAGAAAATGCTCCTCAGTCCGTGCTCTAATTAACCTAAGCTGCCCAGAGGGGAGGGTGGCAAACAAGTAGTGACCAGGGTGAGAGGGGTCTCTCATGACACTTTCCGCCCATCTGCAAAGACGGTTTGAGTGATTGTCCCTCAGTTTAGGTAAAGGGGAGGCAACAATCCACTGTGCCATCTTTACCACCTGCTGCAGGTCTTATCCTCTCCTCTTCAGTGCAGCTCGAGTACCATACTGTGCAACAGTATGTTAAAATGCTCTCTATCGTGCAGCGGTAAAAGTTGATTATCAGTTCACAGTGGAGTTTGTTGCGCCTTAGGGTCCTCAGGAAGAAGTGGCATTGCTGGGCCTTCTTGACCTAGAGTGCAGTGTTCGCAATGATTAGAATTATTGGCACTGAGGGTGTCTGGACACGAAGGAACCACTGAGTCTGTCTCTCGTTAAAGTGGTGGCACTGAAGTGTGGAAGGGGTCAGCTTGTCATTGGAGACTGGACCAGTGTCGAGCACACCTAGCTGATTGGACATGTGGCAGGGGATTGTCAGACTACAGGAGTGTTAGAAACTGAGTAAAATGTGTTGTTTGTTAATGTAAATGTGCCCAATCTGCCTGGGTGTACACCATCATTCAGGTAAAAGGATGTTTGATTCCAAAAGAGGTTAAAATTGTCAATAGAAACTGTGCTATGTATGAAGGATAAGGATCCGGTTAACATGACTGACACCTCAGCCAAGTGGGGGAATGGGTCCGGAGATAAAAACAAGCTTGCCGCAGCCTTTAAGCGAGTGAAGGGGCCTGCTAAAATCCTGTTTTAAAATCTCAGAGGTCCGGTTGGACACATTATTATAGCCAGCATGGATAATAACATTAAAAGCGCTGGGTTGTTTCGCCAGGAGGCTGGGGATCTTTCCCAGGATGTCAGACACCTTAGCAGGGGATGGAGGCTAGACGGCTGGAGAAGAGGCGGCAGCCAGAGTAAGCGTAGCTGGGGCTGGGACAGTAGCAATGGCTGGTGCAGGAGTAGCAGTAGCCGGCGCAGCAGCAGCTTCAGCATCCAGCTCTACAGCATCAGAGGCAGTGGCTGGTGCCGGACCAAGGATTTTAGTGTCCAGGTGTGTCTCCGCCTCCTGGATTTCATAAATAGGGGAAATTCTTTGCTCCAGCTCTTCAATCACAATCTTCTTGCCGAGGTAGATGCAGCTTTCGCAGCCAGGTGGTGGGGTAATTGGAGACATGGCTTCTCAAGCGAATTCAGTTTGTTTCCTTCATCAACTTTACACCCAGACCTAAGATGGCTAAAATCCTTATCCAGTTAAAAGAATTTATTAAAATCAACCAGGATCTCAAAAGTGTAATGTAAAAATATGGCTAAAACTAGATAAAAAGTCAGTTTAAGAGAGAGTGTTTCTAGAAAGCCCATGATTGTGTGCGTACTTTTACACCTTTATTCAGCAACACATAAGTGGTAATATGGGGCTGAAGTCTACTGCTCCCTGTCAGAATGCAAAGCAACACTGTTTACACTTCACCAGTCCGAGATAGTGTGTATAATATTGCAGTGCTCCCCATGATAAATGTCTTCATCTGAAAGCAATCACTGCAAACATTCTGGGCTTTAATTAATGTGGATACAATAGCTTAAACATTGAATTTAGGTAGGTTGAGATGTCATCTGTAGTCATCCATCCCTGCCATTTTTATCATTCTTTAAAAATTGAACTTCAAAATAAAACAGTTTCCAATACTGCTGTGATATTAGTTTCTACATTTCTGTCCATCATATTCTTGCTGGGTAGATTTAACAAAGGTTTCAACAAAGGCAGATGATTTCCCCATCAATTTTTGAGCAAAGGACATATAATATGAATAACTAAAATTCTATAATCAGTCATTCCTTTCCTGCAGAAATAATTTTTTTATGATAGGACTGTCACTGTGGCACGTAAACCTGTGATTGAGTAATGCTCAGGAGGCAGACAGAGACAATAAGCCTCCTTTAGAGAGGTGGCAGCTGAGACTTGTTAATATATTTCTCATTTTTTCTCCAGAGAAAACAAGGGTGTATGAGGACACACAGCAGGAGGATTCTTCTTGAATTATTTGTATCCTGTTGCTGATGTATCTTATGAAGTCAAATACGAACTACTACTTTGGATAAATGTAGGTCTGCTTCATCAGGTGTCATATTGTCATTGTGATTTATCTCTGTGCACTAGATCAAAGACAACATTTCACAAGAAGAGGGGAATCTTGGAAAATGTAGGACATGTTAAAGTAGGCTGTATGTGGAAATAAGTGGACCAGAGTTATGTGGAAAGTACACTTCCAAGAAACACTACAAACATTTGTGTCTACAGTCTACTGTATCCAGTTTGAAAATAGTAGGGCTGGCTGGCCTTGAGCTGCCGCCTTTGAATGTTAATAAGCGGCCACATGGACGTGCTGTCAGTGAAACGCTGGTCAGGTGGTGTGCAAACATGGCAGTATATAAAAGTATGAAATGTAATCAAACACTGTGATCCACACCTGTATGTTTTATTTACTTTAAGACACTTTCCCTGCTAATACAGCCACTTCAATCTACTTCCACTTCATTCTGAATGGTAGTTAACCATGGATAGGCCTACTGGAGGCATGTATCTTTGAAGGATTAAACAGAAGATTCTGTATAGGTTATTTTGCAGGGTGAGGGTGAGGTTATTTCTTTAAGGTGTCAGGGTGTACAATTGAGTTTAAGTGTGCTTTCACACCTATTGTAATGTTTTTTGTTTTTCTTTCAAATGACCTCTGGTGTATTTGCCCATTTAGTTTGGTTTGTTTAGGCAATCAGTCAAATTCTGTCGCAGACTAAACAGCTGGACAGAGTCTGGTACAAAATGGTGTACAGTTGATGGATGCATGGATGCCTTATTTATCCCCTAGAGGAAATTCATGTGTCCATTAGCTCATTGTTGATAATAATAATAATAATGATAATAAAAATAGTTAAAACAGTTAATAAAAAATAAACAATAACAATTCCATTAGTCCACTTCCTTTGGTTGAGGTGTTGTATAGCCTGATGGCAGTGGGAACAAAGGATCTCCTGAACCTCTCTGTTCTGCAGCACAGTGAGATGAGACGTTCGCTGCACCTGTAGCTGCTTCTCTGTCCTGCCAGAATGTTGTGGAGAGGATGGGTGGTATTGTCTAAGATGGCCTCATTCTTACATTGCATGTGTCTCTTCACAATAGTACTGAGTGAGTCCAGACT
>NW_019524968.1:205155-207759 GCF_002814215.2 Seriola lalandi dorsalis | reverse complement strand
ACGAGATCGGGCGCGTTCAGAGTGGTATGGCCGTAAGCGAGAGGGAGCGCGACAAATACCCTCTTTAACCCTTAGATGCATGAGTGACTGGACCCTACACTCTTCCATAAGTGGGTCAAAAATGACCCATATTAGAATCAATGTGTTTTTATGCCATTTTTGTCATTTTGGTTAAGAATAATCACTTGTATAATATTTAGTATTATATTTAGGACCACACAAGAATGATTTCATGTTTGAAATATCTTTATTTTTCACTTTTTAACATTTTTGAAAAAGAAAATTACCCAGAACAGCAATAGAAAAATGTGAACATCCATTTTGTGTGTGTGTGTGTGTGTGTGTGTGTAACTGTCCAGTCATTAACAGTTCCTCTCTCTTTTCCCTGTTTTGCCTTCTTGTCTCATCACTGTATGCAGTTCAGACAAACTACCTGTTTCTGGCTGTGATCATTGCACACAGGTACATTGCATTTCCCACACCTATTGTTGACTTTGCGATCTTTGTTACTTGGGCAGATCTGACACCTCTTTCTCTTTGGGTGGCCATGTCTGCTTCTTTCCTGTGGCTGGGTTGTGGCTTTTGTCACCCCACACCTTTCCATTGCTTCAATAATCGGGGTTTGCAGTTGGGGGCAGCCTTCCAGTCGACTCCTCATGTGTGGTGTGACAAGCTCCTTTGACAGCTCTTTGAGGAAGAGCCGTCGTGCATTGGTGATGCCGCTCTGGAATTCTGGGTGCTGAGCCGTGAAAAAGGTGTAGGCATTCAGGGTGGCGATGTCAATTATGTTGTACCACAGCACCATGGGCCACCTCTGTGTTTGGCGCTTGCAGGTGTAGGTGCCAACCATCTGGTCAGTGGTGTCTACACCTCCTTTTGTCTTGTTGTAAAATGTGATCACTTCTGTTTTTTTCTTTCTGCTATTTTCATCCACTACTTTGTCGTGGTGCATCGTGCTCAGGAGCACAACAGCTTTTCCTTTCTTTCTGACATAGCTGACCATGGTAAGGCTGTCGTTGAATCCAAACTCTGTGCTGTGAACCTCCCTGGACTTGGAAGGCTTCATCAGAGGAGCGATGTCTGGCTTGTTCTTACGTAGAGTCCCCACAATAGTGAGATCCTTCTCCAAGATATGCTGTGCAAGAGGCACACTGGTGAAAAAGTTATCCATGGTGATGTTTCGACCTGTGTTTCTAAATCTACTACACAACTGATGGACAATGTTTTCCCCCAGATTCTTCTGAACCTCTTCTCCTGGTTGTCTCCCCGTGTAAACTATACCATCCATTGCATAGGGGATGCGTGCATCAAAAAACCCAGAAGATCTTTAGGCCGTACTTGGCGGGCTTGCTTGGCATGTACTGTAGAAACTTGCACCTACCCCTGAATGGCACAAGCTGTTCGTCCACAGTGACACAATCACTGGGGATGAATTGCTGTCTGCAGTTGACCAGGAACAGGTCCCATACATAGCGGAAGGCTGCCATATGGTCTGTTTCCAGTCGGAAGGCTCTGGTCCTCTTATCGTCGAAGCGCCAGGTACGGCGAATGTCTTCAAATCTTCCAACAGCCATAGTGGCCTTGTACATGGGATTATGTAGAGGACTCCCAAACAGCTCACGGACTGATACATCCCAGTTCTTCTCACTTCCTGCAAGCAGGGTCAATCCAATGAAGGCCATGAATTCATCTTTGAGGACATTTTTCCATTCTTTTCCTCTAGCTGTTGCTACTCTCCGTCCTTCCAAGTTTGTGCACTTCATCACCTCTTGTATTATATCATTAGTTTTAGCTAGTTATAACGTAGGCTAATTTGTTGATAAATAATAATAACAACAGTCATGAAAGACACACACACAATATTATATGAAGATAATACTTACACGTATCAGCTCTTGCTTTGTAAAATAATCTTCCTGAGGGGTGACACTTCTGATATAGTCTGTGTGATCCAAAGTTAATTTATTCCTGACAGCCTCAGTTGATAAGAATCAAAGGTTCCCATTGGATTCCATAGAAAATGCATGCGGGTCATTTTTGACCCACTTATGGAAGCTTGGGGTAGTAATACAAAAACTACAATTTCTTAAAATGTATAAAAGGTAAGTTAAAAATGTAAATGGCATTATATCAAAAACATGTTTTTTGAGGAATACCTGGAATATGAAATAATAACAATTTTTCATTATGAAGATATTTCAAGAAAACAACCTCACCGGGTCATTTTTGACCCACTTATGCATCTAAGGGTTAAGTAAAGATCCACCATAAAGTAGAATTGTATTACTGAATTGTTTTAAAGTTCTGTGTTAACTGAAGAGTATTTTTAAGAGGCACAGCAATTTTGATGATGGTTTAATCTCAAGACAAATCTTGGAGCTGCTCTATGGATAGTAAATAAAGAGACTACTCCCAGCACACTATGACTGCACCTATGGTGACTTAACACCAATATGGGAACATTTCCTGAATCACAGCTCAAAGCTTTGCATAACGCAGGCAAAAGCCCCATGAGGTAGAGTTATTAATTCAATATCACTGGAGTCCAACAAGTTGTACCTAATCACGTTAAAGATTAGGGTCTACTCTGATATCCAGTTTAGT
>NW_019524968.1:184287-205135 GCF_002814215.2 Seriola lalandi dorsalis | reverse complement strand
TATAGCCTGATGGCAGTGGGAACAAAGGATCTCCTGAACCTCTCTGTTCTGCAGCACAGTGAGATGAGACGTTCGCTGCACCTGTAGCTGCTTCTCTGTCCTGCCAGAATGTTGTGGAGAGGATGGTTGGTATTGTCTAAGATGGCCTCATTCTTACATTGCATGTGTCTCTTCACAATAGTACTGAGTGAGTCCAGACTCCTGCCAAGCACAGACACAGACTTTTTGACCAGCTTGTCCAGTCTCTTTGTGCTCATGTCGGACATGCTGCTGCCCCAGAGTACGCTGGCCACCACTGACTGATAAAACATGCAGCATTTCACTGCAGACGTCAAAGGACCTGAGCTTCCTGAGGAAAAAGAGCCGGCTCTGCCCTTTCTCGTAGATGGCATCCGTGTTCATGGACCAGTCCAGTTTACTGTCCAGGTGTACACCTAGGTATTTATAAGTGTGCACCACCTCAATGTCCTTCCCTCGAATGTTGACTGGCTGAAGGGTGGGCCTAAACCTTATCCCAGATTATATAAAATAAAACAAGTCCTCCAACTTAAACAACCATATGTTGTTTTTTCAACCCATTGATACAACCCATAGTAGTGTCTCCTTAAATAGCACCCCTATGACGACATGCGTACCGGACCTCGGATGTCATGGTTACCATAATAAACACGCGACTGTACTGAGAGTGGTGTACCAATTGTTGCCGTGGTTACTACAATAATGGTAATGGCTTGGTTAGGTTTAGGCACAAAAAATACTTGATTAAGGTTACGATGATTTGGGTTAGGATAAGTTTTCCCCAACATCAAACCAATTTTGTTACCATGATTACAATAACAACAACAAACGGCCATGGATAATAGAAACAATATAAACTACTGATCTACTGTGTCATAGTCCTGCGTTTTGTTGACCCATCCATCCACCCCAACTTCCTCCTAACGCGGACTTTGTCACTCTTTATCCTAAGTCATCGCACTTTTCCCTCTGCTTCTGTCATAATTACTACGACTACCACATGTCGCCTAACAACAAAACTTAACTATGGATTATAATAAGCTGCTGCATAAATGACCTGTCTGCTCACTTTTAACAGGAGGAGTCTCAAATAAAATGATGTGTGCTGTTTATTTAAGCAGTTCCCCAATAAAAAAGTGAGTGAAATGTTTTGACCACAAGGTAACTATCCTTTCATAGTATTACTATGCATGTTCAAAAAGCCTCCTTTTTGACCTATTCTACCTGTTTGTCATTATTTATGAAAAACATAGTCCAATTGGCAGAAAAAAAGATGGTAGCAACAGGAAAGTGAGCAAATGCTATATGCTCAATATGTGCAGAAATACATGCACTAAATCACACGAAGACCACAGAAAAAGCTTTGATAAGCAGTTACCCTGGATTGTAATGAATTTCAAGCTTGGCGCTCTTCCTAAGGAAATCAGTTCAATCCTAAGAGGCATTGCTTATAACCAAGCAACAGGGAAGAAATGGACCCCAGCCACAGCAGTACTGGAAACACCATGACACTAGGATATAATGGCATTGAGGGCTTTTAACTGAAAGCAATCAAACCTACTTGGCAAGTGATGAATCCCACTACACACCTGGTGGTGGAGGACGTGCATCACCAAGAAGCAGCAGCCAGGTATACCAAAGCAATATACTAAGCCAAGCAATGTTGCTGGATGAGATGGATGACTCTGAGGAAAACACAAGCAGATAACAGTAGAGTATGGAATTTAATAGGTTAAGCTTCACTATCACAGACATATGTTATGTCCTGCCCAACATCCAGCCTGTCCCATGTCCACTCAAACACATCTTGATGGATTGGCGACACAACCTGGTACTGAGGTGTTTGGTAACTGAACTTAAGTGCAAGAGTGTAACCAGCAACACCATGATTCTCGATGCGCAAACAACTTTCCCTCAACAACCATCAGTCGCGAAGAAGAGAAACCGAGGGCTAACTCCGCCTCCCGAAATGTAGTTTGTTCTAGACCAGAGACTCACCTTCACACCAAAAATTGCAACAACCAACCTGTGATCGAATCTGATCCTCTGATCCAACTCCTGCCACCATATCTTCATTGATTATTCTGCTGAGAGGATGCCAGAGATGAAGTGTAAGAAGAAAAGAGGCTGTGATACGCCAACCTAGCAGCTGAAGCAGGAGCCTAGAATGTGAGAATGATTGCATCCAGTCGAGTTGGGTTGCAGGGGCTTTGTAGCCAGCTCCAAAGCAATGGTTCTGAGAGAAGTAGGAATCAGAGGGCAGGCCCATAAGAGGGCAATCAAAGCACTTGCCAATGAAAAGGAGCAGTCACTGAACTACCTTTGCTGAGGGTGTGGTACACAACTGATGTCAAGGTACACAGCTGAAGGTGTTTTGCAATCATAGCTACATCATCTAGTGATCATCTCCAAGATGAACCCCACTCAAGTCAATTCCAGTGCAAGAAAGTCAGGGATTGTAACACATGGTCCAACTACTCAGGCTGTTTGTAGTACATCTGCTAGGACGCTTAATGGACCATGGTTAAAAGGCAACAGTGTATTATTTTTCATCCCTCGGTCTGGACTAAATCAACCCAGCTACATGTGTGAAAGTTCCCTTAAATGCATATTCAGTTTATACAATATATTCAATATCATATTAAATACAATGAGATACACACACACACACACTCTTTACTATATTTTCTGTAAATATCTGCTGTATGTGAATTGAATGAGTGTGTTTCTGATCATTGTTTGGGATGGTTTGTATAATTGGAGCTTCGGTGCAGGCTTTTAGAATGCAGTACAGTATACCGCACCTGTATTTCATGATTCAGTAGATGTGTGTTTAAGTAAAGATCCACCATAAAGTAGAATTGTATTACTGAATTGTTTTAAAGTTCTGTGTTAACTGAAGAGTATTTTTAAGAGGCACAGCAATTCTGATGATGGTTTAATCTCAAGACAAATCTTGGAGCTGCTCTATGGATAGTAAATAAAGAGACTACTCCCAGCACACTATGACTGCACCTATGGTGACTTAACACCAATATGGGAACATTTCCTGAATCACAGCTCAAAGCTTTGCATAACGCAGGCAAAAGCCCCATGAGGTAGAGTTATTAATTCAATATCACTGGAGTCCAACAAGTTGTACCTAATCACGTTAAAGATTAGGGTCTACTCTGATATCCAGTTTAGTAAGATATTTGTGTCTTTGAAGATATGACTTTTCTGTTCAACATCAGTGGGATAGCAGACTGAAAACTCAGTTTTAAATAAAAGTTTAATGTCATGTGACAAGGGTCTTTATCTCCTTGATGGAGTGATGTTTCAGCTTACTCTGAAGAAGCTGGTAACGAAGAGCACGCTCTGCTCCAAACCATCTGGTGTCGGTACGGAGGCAGACGGCCAGGCAGGTGGGCACCAGTGCACAGGGACCCAGGTGTCCTTGGAGCCGAGATCCTAGAGTGAGCTAGCAGATTACAGCCACTAATTAGTCATCAGGCCAGAGTGCAAGCAAACTCCTGCGCCAGGCTCTGGTGCATGTACACATACACACACACACACTGAGTCAGACAATTAGAGGAGCTCAAGTGTATGCATACTTTACAATACATGAATGATACCCAATCACCAGAGGGGTCAGACTGAAAATCCAACATAATCAATCCCACCAGATGAATACATAATACCTGAAACCTCTGTATCATGCTTAGGTCACGAGCTTAATCCGCTCATTTTGCTTATCCCTCTTACTCATGAATATTTATAACATAATTTATGACTTCATTAGCTTATCACAGGCTTAAATAATGTGATTTGCAAATTGTTGCTTATAGACAGACAGTGATACAGATTATATTGGCTTTAAATCATTTCTGTCCAGCTACATTAGAGATTATCTGATAAAGATGTATTGTGAAGTTTCTATTCTGTAATATGAACGAAAGATGAAGAGCTGCTGGCGTACTGGACCTTCAATGCCATGGTTACAATAATAAGCATGTGGAGTGTACCAGGGGTGACGTGCCAGACCTTTGTCTTCCTGACTGTACTGTTCCCAGCCTAAACATCCCCAAAGCCATTGGGAAATGTCCCGGTGCACCGGTCCACCACTGCCTGCGTGTATGAAGGGTAAGGCCGGCTGAATTTTCAAATTCTTTTTTCCAAGAATTCTGGTTACCCCAGCTTTAATATGAGAGGACAAGAATATTACATGTAGTTGGGGATTGTCCATACAACTTATATGTAATCATCATGATGAACCAAGCCAAGTGTAAAGATATAACAGAGGAGGCTAAGGACAGAGCTGTGCACATGGTGAAAAAAAAAAAAGAAAGAAAGTGGGATAAACGTGCTAGAAAAGGCATGTTGCTTTCCTCAGCACTGCCTTTCCCAGTGTCCAAGTTCTGCATGAGTGCCAGGCAGGAAGAAGTAGCTGTGGACTGTGTCAAATGCAGCAGACAAGTTGAACAGGATGAGGGAAGAGGAAAAGGAAAGCAGCATCAGCAGAGTGGAGAGCTCCTGAAAAAGTGAAGAAAACTGTATGCCCTTACCAGTGGGAATAATTGCAAGAGAAGTAGACATTTAGTGAATGTAGTCCTTTAATGGCTGGAACTTGATGAACACTACATTTACTTTGGCACAAGGGACACTGAGTCCTGCACTCTTCACAACTGTTATTGTTTTGAACAGCCAAAATTACAACAAAGTGCTCCACATTCATTATTTTCAATGGAAAATAGTTCAGAAATGATTGGTTCTCCATACTGGATACCATAAATTCGTCAGGAATGGAAGTCATCCCTTGTGGAGCAGCTCTATGACCAAAATATTCAATCTGCATCAATGTGGACTTGAGGCATTACATTTATTAAATTTAGCTGGCCTCAGTTACAGAAGAAACCCCTCTCAGTAATTGAAAATGGCTCCTTCGACAGAATATTAATTCACACACTGCAAAAAAAAAAAAAAAAACAACCCAAAAGTGGAGATACAGAGAACAGGGACGGGCTTGAGTTGGGGTTGTACTTTCATTTATATTCCTTTACAGTTCAGCAGGTCTGGTTTAAAGTGCATTTTAATGCCCCAAGAAGAAATGGGATGTCAATTGTGGGAGGAATTTGCAGGTGACAGCCCTTGACCACCAGTTCACTCACTGGTGGTGCTGCTAATATATAGAAGTGAGTGTGGAGCAGCAGGATCTGCAGCTCGGCTATTTTATTATTAGAATTCTGGCAAGAGGGCGACTGGAAATAACAGCTTGAAGCAGATGAGGAATAATGGAGAACAGGAGGCTCGGAGGAATGTGCCTAAATGTGATGAGCATGATCAGTATGCAAAGGATCTTCTGGTAAACAGACAGTGTTGAAAATATTTCTACAAACATCAATTTGTGAAAATGAAGTGCAGTACTTCATAATTTGTGCATGTTCTTATCTATCTAATAATCAGCCAACATAAAGTTTATTCATCTCTCTTTGCTGTCATGGTTATTGAATGATCAATATTTAGACCTTTTTCATTACTGCATCAAGTGCCAGTAGCCAAAGCTGAGATTTATCGTAATTTGCAACACACCTACAGGAAGGTGATTTTATATTTACCTTTTCCTCTTGCTTTAAAATTTAATTTTCAATTTTCTAAATGTCACTAGACAGACTGAAAAGGACAAAGCTGAATAAACAGAAAGGGGGGCAAGATTAAAACATGAAAAAAAAACCCAAAAGGAAACCAACCATAACAAAAATATCAAATAAGCAAAGCAGGGGAGGACAGCTTCTGTCTGTACTGTACATGACAAGAAAACGCTTCATCTTATTCGTTCTGTTTTGCTGCACTTAACACTTGCATGAGTTCAGCAGAGCACAACACCAAACCAAGTCCTCCAACCTGAACAACCATATGCGGCATTTGTACCAACCCCCTGACACAACCCATAGGACTGTCTCCTGAAATAGTACCCATACAGTGGCAGTCTTACCGGATTTTGGTTGTCACGGTTACAATAATCCGAAGTGTTCTGACAGTGGCGTACCGGACCTTCTTTACCATGGTTACATTATAATACAATAAATAGTCATGGCTTAGTTATGTTCAGGCACAAAAACTACTTGGTTAAAATAAGTACTTCCTCAATATTAGACGATATTTGTTGTCATGGTTGCAATAATAACGAAGTGGTTAACTTTTTAGAATGGTCATGGATAAAAGAAACAACATAAACTGTTCATTTCACATGAGAATCGAACACTCATCTGTTGTTGACACATCCATCCATCCATCACAACCTCCTGCTAACGCAGACTTTGTCGCTCCATATGTTACGTCACCAGATTTTTCCTTTCCTCTTGTCTGCTAGACCATAATAACCTGCTGCACAGATGACCTATGGCCTTGTTTCTCATTAATTACAGAATGTATACTGATTGATATACTGATTGATGAAGAAAGGCCATATGTGGGACTTGAACTCCCTCAACCATTTATTGCCTTATGATTGAGAAGCTCTTATGCAAAATATCTGTATCAGTTAAAGAAATAATAGTGGTGGGCAGGTACCTTCAAATTTTGCCTGAAAAACAAAAATCTGAATGAAAATCTGTTTGTCTACTTTGAAATCAAGAAGTTGAGTTAGTGACATCCATCTATTATTCTCCTGATGAGTCTAGAACTGATTATGAAACAGGGATCAGATTTCCAAGAGATGTGTATCATTTGATAGTGTTGCAGAGGTTGTTTCCACCTGCATTTTAAGTGCAATGCACGGTGACTATATCCTGCAAGTGTGTTGAATGTCACACTGTGTGAGATGATCTAACTGAATCATGGTTGCAATCATCAGACTGTACAATATCAGTTTTGAAGCATGTCAGACTGTGCAATGATGCCTGGTTTATCGTGGCTCGACGATGTAAATAAAGGAAAAAATAAAAGACAATAAATACAAAACAGATACAAGAAGAAACGTCACCAAATCACATCCATATGCACCACTCCCCTGTTTTGCCATGCAGCAAAACATAATAAAACAGTGGCCACAGGGCAAACACTGCTGTGCTGAAAAACCTAAAGAGTGTTGGCACTAGTGTGAAGCCAGGGAAATAGCCACCTATTCAGATTTTTTTTTTTTTTTTTTACTTTGTTTTTTCATTGTGTCTTTTGTATAATTGTATGTTGTATTTTGATTGTTTTTTAAACATGGGTCACATTGTTTGATTTTGGTCTTAACTTTCTGAGAATAACTGTCTGGTCACGAAATCTCTGAATCAATCGTCGGGGGACATCTGATGGTACAACCGAAGACCACAATTTTTTGACTCTGCCACTCTGTCCACAAACATAACAAAGGCTTTTACCAGACTTAGTGTGGAAAGCTGTTACACGGTGGCTCAGGACTCTATCAGTCTCTGCACTGTATTGCAATGTGACTTTACAATTTTTCTTCATCTTTTTTTTCTGTAAAACCATCCAGCTTCTTTTTAATCATCACTCTTTACGGCTAAAGATGACTGTTCTGACCTAATTGTTTTGTTCCTCTCTTTGATATTGCATGAACAGTTTAGCTGAATTAATGTAGTAATATACAGAAATACATTTCAGCAGCTAATTAAGCTAAATATGCTGTTACACTGTGGTGAGAATAACTATCACGGCAAATCTGCACAAATGTAGCACAAATAGGACAAGTTGAGAAGTTACAATTTTTGCCTGCTGATATTCCACCTAATTCAACAAGATAATCCCCTTCTGAGATAAGAGAAAGTATTTGTTAGGCATATGGGGTCCAGTAGAAGTATGACGTCTAGAAGCTGATTCTGCCTCTCCATCTAGAGAGGCTCCACAGATACCACTTGAGGTCATGTACTTCTTCAGGAATGTAACACCAGTACATGTCTAGATATGTGGGGTAGCAGAACATAAGAACTGTCATTAGAGACGTCCTGATAAAGTTTTTTTGGCTCCAATCCAGGTCTGCATCTCTTAGAAAATGCTGATACAGAGTGTTATCCTATGATTTTATCTACCTGAGTGACACATCTGTGCTCTGCACCCTCCAAGAGAACATATTCAAAGTTGATTTAATATATGTCAAGCACACTGACATAATGTGTGGTGTAGCCAACTAAACAGAACAATTTGTTTTTTCATGAGCTACATGATCTGCTGGAGAAAATGCTGGAGTCCTGGTTCCAAAGTTTCACAAGCACTCTGTAGCAGAATGAAAGATCAGAGAGCACACACACCAGACAACAGAAGTTTTATTTTGGCCTTTAATCAAGTTACTCACACAATAAACATTCATTGGCAACAGCGGATATGACTTGCAACAGTCAACACTTCAAGCAGTCAACTGGTCATTAATGGTTTAAAATGAGAAGCTGCTACTTGAATGTTTTGTACACTACCTTTTGCTAATAAGACAGAAAAAGGAGAAAGATTTTTTTTGGGCGGTTTTTATGCCTTTATTTGATAGGGAAAGTGGAGAGTGACAGGAAATCAGGCTCATTACTTCCATATGGTAAATGCCCTAACCATTCAGCCACTGGGATGCCACAAGATTAAATATTTTTAACAACAGATTTCAGTGGGCAATAAAAATTTGCTATTAGCTTAACCACCTTGATGTTGTTGTCAGACAGCAGACAAATACAAGAAAATATCTCTTTTCTATTTGTTGCTGGTTGAACAGGTGGTTTGATAGTTGGTTTGAAGTTCGTATTGGCCTTTTACTTTTTATTGCACTTGCAGTAAAGTTCAGTAATAGTCGTCATCGACTCCAGTAATCTTCAGTTATTTTTACTTCACCTGGTTCTATGTCCAGGACAGCCTTTCTGCTCTGCTGTTCATTTTGTGTGTGTGTGTGTGTGTGTGTGTGTGGGTGTACTGAGTGCAGCCCCATCTTGCCCAGAGAGCAGAGGACAGAGAAGCAGTGTGACCATGAATGAAAAATAAAGAATAAACATATGGCAGTTAATAGGGACTGGCCACATGGCGACTAATCATGGCAGCCCTAAGGCAACTGTTTATTTTACTAAAAGCAAATTCATCCTTCCGGCCACGGCCCAGGGTCCAGGGACCTCTGCTGTACAGCAGAGAAATTAACAGAGGGCAGTCCTGCTACACTAGCAGACTGATGTGGACACAACAGAGTACAGTAAAGACAGGACTGACTGTCTGATCTGGTTTATTTTTGCAAATACTGATCATCAAAATATGCCCGGGTCAGATACCGATCCTCAGGCCTGGAACACACTGGCAGCATGGCATGTGAAGCAGGAAGGCTGTGGAATGTCTTGCTTTTCATTTCCACGCCCATGTTTAAAGGTTAAAGCAGACACGCTGCCTGCATGACACACATGAAACTGTGTTGCCTGATCTAGAGACGCGGCTTATTTTTTCATTTAATTTTCATGCGGTTCCATCAAAACAAGAGAAAACATCTGTTGATAGTGATATTGACATCATTCAAGCAACGTCACATAAAACGGACACCTTTCCCTATAGTTTCAATGTCTAGGCTGAATCTGAATATGACACAGACATTAAAAAATTCATTTCATCTGCATGTGGAGACAGAGGAGGCCAAATGTACTAAATGGTCATAGCAGAAACCCAATAATTTAACAGGTGAAGGGCAGTAATTTATTGCTGGGTGCACTCTCTTGCTCACTTACCCTCTCTGTGTGTGGGTGTTTTGCTCTGCACAAGAGTAAATAAGGTTAATAAGGTTTATAATGAAAACAATCCAACATTCAAGTATTGATGGACATATCCATGGTGAAATTATTGTAGAAAGATAAAGCCGGCAGTAGCAGCGACACAGCCACCATGCACACACAATGCAGGCAGTGTGTTCCTATCGTGTAGGATTGGCCCGAAAAATGTCTAACTCTGAATTTGTTTCTGCATTTTGCAGGTGTGGTTAATGGTCCCATATTTTACACTTTTCCATCTCAATATAGTTTTTCATCTCCTCTCTCATGTGACTCTCTGTAGCTCTAGTAACAACAGGTCGGTCAGCAGGTTGACTGTTTTCTGAGTGATCGAATAAAAGAACAGCAGATTTCAGGTAAAGACTCGGAGAAATCAAATCCTGCAAGGTTGGATGTTGGGTTTAGTTCATGTTGGGCACATAGCTGAGGGTGGTGACCGTTTTGTTATGACGTCACAAAGTTACGAAATATCCCCTCTCAAACTTTTCCAAGCATGTTGGCAGAGGTATAGATGTCCACAGCTCATTTCTTGATGCCATGGATTCAGTGAGTGAAGCTATTGGTTTCAACTTGAGCCCATTTATTCATTTATTTTTTCATGTTTACATTTTGGAAAATGTATGTTATGCATCATTTGGATGTAGCCTACTGACAACTATCACTGAATTACTGATGTTTATTTGCAGTGGTGTTTTTTTAAATGTCTGTCTGTTCAAGTATGACTGAATCATGACTCATGACTCTGACGTGATGTCTAATGTGCATTTCAGATGTTTTTGGTGCAAAATGTGAGTTCTGGATATTGATATCTGATGACTTGTTAAATGGCTTATTCATCTGATTTGTTTTGGAGATCAGTTTGAGTGTTTTGATACGATATTTGAATAAATATAACCAGTAATATCAGACATGAGGTTGAAGTTTTTATTGTAAAATTAAATTTTCCCAGGTCTACACAAAACGTATCATACAGATTTATTTCAGAGAATGCACTAATTTTGTGAACAGCACCTAATCTGTTATTAATTCATTTGTGTTCGTATTTCAGTTGTATTTTTTATTTATTTTCTATTATTAGTGTGGGATACTGTGCATGCGTTTTCACCGGCACAGACAATCTTTCTTCAACCAATCACTGTGGTTCTTGCAAGCAAGGTCAATCATGAGAAATGACGTCAGCCATAGCAACGGAGTCACACGCTCAGGAGTTTTCACTTTTCCTTAGCGAAAGTTGGTCACAGGAGCTGGGTCAATAGGATTTAGGAGTAAACCTTTAGTTAGAAACTTTGAGTCTGACTTGTGGTAAGATAAAATGCTTTGTGAATATGGGCCCTGATTAACATATTCAGCCACATGCATATATGTAATGTAGAAACTATTTTTATTTGAGCTATTTTAACATTAATTTCTATTTTACCCAATATCTTTATGTCACTACACTCTGTATTCTGTGATAGTTAAGTGATAGTGGTAGTTAATGGCGTGACATCTCTTTAAAGTGGATTAATATTGCTGGCAGTGGTAAGTGTCATTGTTTTGAGACTATGTTTTCATATTGTATGTTCAAATCCAGACTTAAATGGAACAACACAAAGCTTCATAAGTGTCACTGTGGTGGACTCTGACTTGAAATTCATACTTTGTCCCAGGAATCTTTCTAAACTAAACACAATGCATGCTAAAATATATATTTAAAACTCTTTTTTTGTATCAAAGTATAAAAAACTATATAAAGATTGTATTAATGAAAATAGTCTCTTCATTAAAAGTACTACATTTCTGGTAAAGTATCCAATGAAAGGAGTGGATCCTGGATTTCAAGTTAGCTGTCTTGGGCAGTGGTGATCCTAGACTCCGGGGGCCCCAGGCAAAGAAACAACATCACCCCACCCCCCACCTTTTATTATTACCTACTGTTGACAGACAACAATTTACAGATGTCCTCTAAACACCTAACATGCAGAGGCAATGGGTAGCTGCTAGCGACAGCACACATCATCAGGGGCCTCACTTAGGGGGTTTTAGGGTAGCAGCAGTGCAATGTATAGTGTCTTTATGGGAGGTTTAAGGGGGTTGCAAAATTTGGCAATATGAGGGGCAATTGGCAGCCCCTTTTCCCCATATGGGCCCCAAACATTTGCGTGGTTTGCCTCTCCTGATGGTGCGCCTCTGACCGGCAGGTGCAGAAAACAATAATACCACTGCTAGTTTTGAAATGATATCAAATAAGCCCCAGCAATATCACTTAGAGTATTACAGCTTATAGAGATCATATCTCTTTAGTAATCCATCAGATAAAGTACATTACAAGCACACAAACAAATTATCAAAGCAAATCAATACAAACATGACTTTTAGCTGATATCACTCAGTCTGCAAACCGCACCTGCTGATTAGCTGGAGGAGAAAAAGGGAAGCACCCTGTCAGAGCCTGGTACTAGTCCTGATACCATGGGACTGTGTTCTGGACTGCTGATCTGTCATGGATACCAAACACTTTCTATAACAGGGTGACATTGGAATAATTAACTACAAATTGTTAAATCATGTATACTATTTTTTTTTCAAGGTATTTTTGGGGGTATTTTTCCTTCGTTCAGATAGTGAAGTGAGAGACAGACAGAGAAAGAGGGGGTGACATGCAGCAAAGGGCCATGGGTCAGTTAGGACTAAGCCAACATGGTGCAGGCTCTACCAGGTGAGCCACCAAGGCGCCCCAAATGTTTTATACTTTTATCACCACCTTTAATTAAGCAGATCAAATCAGCAGCAGATATTGAAGTACTGGGACTTAATTTGAGTATCAGCTTTCAGTAAATATTCCCATTGACAAATGGTGCTCTCTGCTTTTGTAATTACAAGGCAAATCAAGAGTGCATCAGCAATCAGCAATAATTGCTCTATAGACTTGTTTCCGATTGCTGCCCTCACCACGACAGAGAAGAAGACATATCTGGAAATTTAAATTCTCGAGTGCACACAGATTGCTGGATTTCCTCCTTTTACTTGGAGTGAAACCGTTCCTGTAATCAGTGTCTCACAGTGACAGCTGTGTTAGTACAGGTGGGGAGATTTAGTTTTGTTCACGCCAAACAATTTGCAATCCATACTCTGTTGTTGTGTGAAGAACAAGATGGGTCAAAGCCACACAGAGTGTACCCAGTGTATATTCTTTCTGTGTGTCATATTGTCACTGAATGCTAGTGAATGAGAACTTTTTATTTGGGACTATTATAAGTGAATTGTGTATGAAGTACATTTAGTACATGAAAAAACACAGTGAATGTCTTGCTAATTACAGTTCTCCCTAACATATGCTGCACATGCAAAACAGCTCCATTGAGCTGTCTAGACTGTGTAGGTATATACTTTACTGTAAAGACCTTTTCACAGCAGGAATTTTGGCTTGTCATAGCAGGAAAGTGCAGGTTTGTGAGCTAGTTCCAGGGTACAAGGTATTGTACATGGTGGCACGGTGTAACAAGTCGAAATGTCTGCCATTAAAAAGTTTTATTTTGCACTGGAAACTGAGATGAGCTGATAACTTATAAGCATAGTAGTAGTGTTCCTGTAAGTATCGGATTCTCCGTGTGAGACGCTTCAATCAGTGATTGTGTGTTTTTGAAACTTATTTTAGGGCTGCAGCTCACTCTTTCATTCTCGAGCGTAGTGTAGCTGCCATGTTTCTGGTGTAACAGCACTGTACTGGGCAGGAGAGAGGTCTGTCTACAGTAATTGAGCTCTGAAAGATGTCACAGTACGGAAAATGGAGTGAAAATGAACGTGTTCACCCGGGTGTCATGTTTACATAACTGCTGATCGGAGCTGGAGCTGATAAATACCTGAGTTAGCACTATGGAGTAAACATGTTGAACACCATGCAACTGTTGTAAAGTGATTGTTTTATTTCATATATGTATGCTATCAACTTGGCCTAATGATCAGACTGATTTACCCTTTTAGTTTCTCTTCATTCATTCAGTCATACTGGTCTCATGTAAGCGTCATTTGTCAGAAATTAACAGGAAAAAATATAAGTATAAAACACTCAATGGTCGTAATTAGGGACCATTAGGGAATAAGTAGAAAATATTAATAGTGTAGCTACCAACAATGTGTCATCAGAGCAGCACTGTACTGTCAAAGCAATAGAGTGTAGAGAATGAAGTTAGATACTAAAGAAACATCTTTCTAAAGCGAAGCAGTCCATGACTAATTTGAGAGGCGGTCAAGGGAACTTGACAGTCAAAGAAATATTAGATGAGAGAATATTATAGCCTACAGTAGATGATGTAACACTGTCATGTGCAATGATCCTGGAGACAGAGACCTGCATAAAGACCCTGAGGCAGATGAGTGAATTTCTCTGATAACTGCTGAACTTTACGCTGCTGTGCCAAAATATGCCAGTTAAATCATGAAATTTTCAAAAAAATCTCTCAGTAAATGGACAAGCCATGATGATGATGATGATGAAATGGTGAATATTAATACTACATTGTCTTGATTATATATTTTATTTTATGTAAACTCCAAATTCAAACAGACTAAGGCTTTATAATTTCAGGTCAACTGAGTGTTTTCAGTTGGTACGATGAACGCAACATATTCTCTTAAATTACTTATGTGCCACTTATGCCTACCATACACTGGAAGACTTTGAAAAAAGACTAAAGTCTGGGGCGTCAAGTGGCGCAGTAGTTTAAGCAGGTGTCCCATATGTAGAGGCTACAGTCCTTGCTGCAGTCAGCGCCGGTTCAAATCCTGCATCGGACAGCCCTTTGCTGCGTGTCATTTCCCCTCTCTCTGCCTCCCCATTTCCTGTCTCTCTCTACTGTGCTATCTAATAAAGACATAAAAAGCCCATAAAAATATACATAAAAAAAAAACTAAAGTCTGACACCATCTCACATAAAATGACAATGTGTCATTAGTCACAGAGTTTTTACTCTTTCTCTCACACTACAAGATTTTGTAAAGACTGGAGATCTTGCAGGGTCACTATTTGCAAGAATAGATTCCTTTGAGATTCTTTCCTATCATGCTCTTGGTGGAAATGTACAGGGAGAAAAACTTTTTCCAGACACTTTGAAATTGTACATTATTATTATTAAAGTTAGAAACTGCAATGTCATGTTCTGCCCCTTAAATGACTGTCTTTGGACTTTATATTTATGATTTCCAGTTTTATTTTTGAAATTATTTTCCTTGTGTCCAATTACCTTTGTCTACCTTATGTATTGAAAGCCGGCCTTATACCAAACAACTACAATTCTTGCGCCTTCCCAGAGTTGTTTGCTGCTTCCTGTTTGGTGCTGAAGACTAAGCCAAAACTAAAAACTTACCAAAATATTAATCATGTTTGATTTTATTGGAACTTCAAGACAAAAATAAAACTGACTTAAGACAGCTAGGAAGACCACCTTACACCAAACGATCGAGATGACAGGACTTTCATGATTTTAGTCTGACATTGGAAATTTGTCAGTGAGAATTAAATTGCATAAAAGACGTTTAGGTATAAGATTTCAATAAGATCATGCACAAGGCTCATTGCGTTCCTGTCAGCTGATTTCTAGTTGGGAGAGTCAGTAGTGAATAACATATCATCAACATAAGTTTCAGTCAACAAATTGTGGTATCAGTTGTTAGAAGTTGAACAGTATGTACCGAAGGGAAATGTTCATGTTTTATTGTTTTACAAACTTGAGTTAAAGTAGAATTAACATGATCAACAGAAAATGATAAGAACTATGAAACAAAATACATGTTTTCTTTTAATTCATCACTGTTGCAGCCATTTGGTTTTAGAAGACACATAATTACGTCAATGGCGATAACCTGTGTGTAGTCAAGGACATTCGGTTGAAAATACTATTAATACAGCTGTACCTGGAAGGTTCAAATTTTGATGCATCAGTATCATGGTGAAAACTCCCCCATGAACACTCAAGGCAACTCTGCAAAAAGGTGATCGGGAAACGCAAGCTGGGGGATGGAGCGAAGAACTATTCAAAGTCACTGAGCACCCCATGGTGTCCAGATAACACTACTTTTAGCATAAGCCAAACATTTTTATATAGCACAATACACAAAGATGCTTTACATGGGTTAAAATGAGAAACATCACAGAAACATTGAAAACATACTAAAATATACAACACACAACATTATTAAATATTAAAAGCAGTTCTGAAAAGGTGAGTTTTGATAGTGTTTTGAATGTGGGCGGATTGGTGCAGTCTCTGATGTGTTTTGAGGAGAGAGTTCCAGAAGGAGGGGGCAGCTATGGAAAAGGCTCTTGTCGCCCCAAGTCTGGTGCTTGGTCCTGAGTACAAGTAATTACTCCTTTCTAACCTTCTGTTTGTCCACAATCCTGTGCAACCTTTACTTTCCATTATCCCATCAGCACTACCACTTATCTGTTTCTTAACACGTATCAAACACATCCTTACTCTTGTTCAAGGTAGTGATCCCTTCTGTTTTCTTGTTGAGACAGAGATCGGTGATTTGTCACTGAGTGGCTATCAGATGTAGGGCACAGGGTCACCTTGTATCAGTCACCGCCACAGTTACTCTGCTTCTGTATGTTGCAAGTATAGACATTTTGAGGACCATACCCTATTGAAAGTGCAATTAGTTCCCTAATCAGCACAATTTGGTCATTAACACCAACGTATTATTTAATTCCGACTAGACATAGATTTGTTGGATCAGAAAACGATGTATGAATTTAGAGCTGTCCCTTTGAACCTTTGACTAATGTGAAAGGAGCATTCCTTGCCACAGTCACAGATGAACTCTTCTTCTGTGTTTGTCTGTATTGTCTCAGACACTCTCATCACCTTTGTAGGAAATCTTGTCCACCAAAAAGCTCTGATGAACTGATTGGATGGCTGCCAGCACAAAACAGCAGACGAGTGGCAAGAGAATAAAGTTGACCACTTAGCACATGGCACAGAAAAATTTGGACTATGTATGTGAGGTGACATACTCAAAAGAGAATACTTGCTAAACTCTGCAGCTCTGCTTCTTAGCATCTCTTAGCTTATTGTTTTGGTTCTATATGATCTGCATATATACTAGTCTCATCTGTCCCCAACAGCAGCAGGCAGATACTTTTCAGTAGTAGTAAATAACCACACAAAAAGCAACATTATAATATAACACGGCCCAGAAGTCACATTCAGTAACTGAAATAGCTGAGGTGACACCGAGCAGACAGCCACTGGACTGTGATAGCACCCACCTGTCACTTAAAGTAGCCACACCCTTAATTATGCATCATTTTAAGCCTTAATAAAGTTTGTAGAGGTGAGCTATATAAGAATTCACCATTACAGATGTCATGAAGGAGGAACTTAGCTATAGAGTTGTACCAGGCTGTAAACATGTTTATTTCTGACTGACAAAGCATGTACTAAAATAAAATGAATGAAAAATATTGTTCCTCATCCAATAACCTTCTTAAAACACTATAAAAGCCACAGTCTGTAAATTGCCTTTCTAAGAACTTGTAGTTCAGTGTGAATCTTCAATTCAGTGTGAGGAGGCTCATGTTCTGAAGTTTAGCTCTTACCACTCCACATCCTGCACCCAAACCCAGTGGCACTCTGTCCCTTTGAAACATGCTCTTTTAATGAACACCTCCTACATACAGTATCACTTTCATGCCTGGGTGGTAATTACCTTCTTCTCAACCCAAAAATTAATTACATACCCATAAATTGGCAATTTACCCACTGAGGCAAAATGCTTACACCCGTTATAATATGATTCCCTGTCAAAAGATGGATGGTACCTCGAGCATCTGCCAAACTGCGTTCATTCCTCTGCTTTGCCTGAAGGTCAGGCTGCAGACTGGCTGCCAGCACAGCACAACGCAGAATCTTGTGGCCATTGCATGTTGGTCTCAGGTGTGTTCCCAGGACTTGCAATCTGTTCTTCAATTGGATGGATGACACAGGGAAACAAACATTGGAACAAGCAGTCCATGAAAACAATTACATACATGTTATGCTTCTTCCTTTGACATTTTCTGCAGATGTAAAGGACAATTGTGTGACAGCTGCCTGTACTTCAGATATGTTTTTCTTGGTTGTTATTACCTCCGGTCAACAGTGTGTAGTGACGATTGACGTCCCATATGACTCAAGAGGAGCTTTGGCAAGTCTTAGAAAATAACTAATGATGTCATCAGATTGTCTGACTAAGAATTGCAATTGACTGGAACTTGACCCCACAGTGGAGACTAGATATCAGGATATTTTCACTTTGCTTTGATTTTTCTTCTTTTTTATTCATCTGTCTCTTGTGAGTTACCCAGCTTTTTGTGATTTAGACTAATAAGATAAGACAAGTGTACACCAGGGGCCAGATTCATAAACTCTGACTAAGTTCATGTCTAAAACTGTGCACAGACACAAAGACAGAAACATGTAAATGCATTGTATTTGTCTGATTTAAAAAGCTGTACAAAAGCCTCATTCTATATCTAAATCGCAGTCATTGTAATAGTATCTCCATGTGCACGAGCCTCATTTCGACTCAATTAGCCATGAATAGATGGTGAAACAGCCTTAAACACCCATTTGCTTATCAATATGCCCATTTCACCAGTCAGTAGACCTGCTGATATGATGAACAGCAAAAAGAGGATTGTGTTAGTGCTGTTTTCTAACCAATGCTCTTGCCTTTTCCTGCCTAACTAGCTCGTATATACAACTAAACTATATGCCTGTCTTATAAATGAAAGCATTACAACCTTAAACAGTGTTACGCACTCACTTGAGTACTGTGTGAAGAGTGAAGCTTTTTTTGGAGAGACTGACCGATACATGTTCCCCCCCATGGTGCTTATCGTAGCTGTATGCACTCGCTGCTGAGATCTTTACAAACAGTCCTTGCTCCTGCTTACTAGCTACCAGCTAGTTGCCCACTTCCTGTGCATATTGAACTACAGCTGGATTCTTTCATGTACCAGAGTCAGACAGTCAGGCTCAGTGCTTGGCTATTACGCCTGATTCCTACTGCCTGCAGATCTTGAACAAAAGATGGGACTCTGGATGTGAACCCCAGGCTGTGGTGTCACAGCTGTGCCTGTGATTATGTTACCATCAACATAACAGGGAAAAGAGTTTGATAGTACAAGAAGGTAATATCTAGGAGACAAGGTATGTCTGTCCTGTATGCATACTTTAGCATATGTCTGCAGACATCTAAACCTCCATGCTATGCTCCCTGGGATATTGTGCTACTGTTTGTTAGAAAAATAACTGTCTTGCAGTTTTTAAGAATCATTTTTCTCAATAACAGAGCTGTACTTTTACTTCCTAATTAGATCCGATGTTTGAGTTTCATTGTGAAGAAACCCCAGAAGAGCTTCCTCTTGTTGAATAATGTTACTGTCAAATGCTTCAGCAGTGCTTTAAAATGTCATTTTTGTGAGATTGGCCCACTGGGAAACTTAGCTCTTATGTGATAAGAAAATAAATAGCAAAATTATCAACATGTCCCAGATAAATCATTTGCCCCAGTGCCTCATGCCAACACTTTACAATGCTTAGTGATACTGGGCTTCTATAGCATAAATCTTTGGTAAGTATTTTTTAATGATACATAAACATGTCTGCACTGATGGATATAGCATACACAAACAGCAGGTGCAGACCTGCATTTGTAGATGGTGCAAGAATGATGTTCTGGAATCCCTTTTGGGATTTTTATGGCTGGTATAACAGTTAGCTTTACAAAGATCTTCAGCTCTAACTCCAGTGATATTGACCCATATTGTGAAGAGCAGGTCCTCCCCCATCTTACATATATGAGCCAACTGAGGGCTCATGTAGGCAGAGGATAGGTATCAAGTAAAGGAAAGCGGGGGCATAGTGGAAGGGCATGGTACCAGCACAGTGAGGGGGAACTGCTTATGAACTGATAATGTTTATGAGATCTGTCATGTTCACAGCAAGATGCTTACATGGATAAATGTTATGTTGACTGTGCTGTTCACCTTAGCTCCAAGGCTCTGCATAACGAAGTGGAATTGGCTGCTTTCAGGATGATTTCAGGCCCATTGTGTCAGTGAACTATGAACCACGCTACATGATAATATAAGTTGTGCAGCTAACCTGCCCTGGTGCATGATATGCTTTGGCTGCCATCTAAATGAACAGCTATCTAGAACCGTGGCTGAAATCTCGGAGGATGAATGGTGGTTTAAACTTATATTCACTAAAATTAAATTGCTGAATTGAGTTATTCACTGGCTGTTGTTGATGTAGTGCTTTGACTTGAGCAACCAACCAAATGGGACCAAGTGGATCTCAGAGGCTGCTGGAAAATGAAAATGAAAATGAAAAACAAAGACTTGGGATTTTTATTTGAATGATCCAATGCCAATTCTTAAAATCCCAAGATCGATCTTTGCATTTGCACCTTTTCTTAGGAAACATGTAAATCAAGGCTTAATATTATATATGGCCTGTGGTAACTTCTTGTGAGTGGGTCAGTCAGAGCTGGATTATGTGTAAAATTTGTAGAAATTGAGTAATTACAACATGTACATTAAGGTTATTTTAAATTAAAATGTAACGTTGATGATGGCTGCACAGTTTATGGGACTGTCTTGACTCATGATTGTTAGCCGACTCTGGCTTTCTTGTTTGTGAATTTAGGGATCAGTGTGTACTTTACATTATTTCAATTCAAGAAAACAACAATGAAACAATAAAATAAAAAATATTGTATTGAACTGACTTTGTGAACCCAAATCGGATCAGTTGATTAGTGCTGATATTCAGCCCTAAAATTGATATATAAGTATCAGTAGTAGTATAAGTATTCAATTTTTCCAATATAGTCTAAAATCAATACATATTATTCATTTTTAGGATAATGCTGCTTCTACAATTTTAATACTTCTACTTCCACACTTCTATTTTTTGTTTCAGCTTAGAAGTTTATTATGTGCAAGTAGTGTTGTCTGTGGAAAACACAGGTCATGGCCGTGTCACTGCACTCCCCTTGATATCACTTTTGGCCTCAGTGCTGCCTCCAACCACAATCACTGGCTTTGTTGTCCAACATTATGGGTGTCACACAAAGTCATATTGTACTAAAACACC
>NW_019524968.1:167156-184267 GCF_002814215.2 Seriola lalandi dorsalis | reverse complement strand
AAATGAAAATGAAAAACAAAGACTTGGGATTTTTATTTGAATGATCCAATGCCAATTCTTAAAATCCCAAGATTGATCTTTGCATTTGCACCTTTTCTTAGGAAACATGTAAATCAAGGCTTAATATTATATATGGCCTGTGGTAACTTCTTGTGAGTGGGTCAGTCAGAGCTGGATTATGTGTAAAATTGTGGAAATTGAGTAATTACAACATGCACATTAAGGTTATTTTAAGTTAAAATGTAACGTTAATGATGGCTGCACAGTTATATTTTCCAATATAGCCTAAAATCAATACATATTATTCATTTTTAGGATAATGCTGCTTCTACAATTTTAATACTTCTACTTCCACGCTTCTATTTTTTGTTTCAGCTTAGAAGTTTATTATGTGCAAGTAGTGTTGTCTGTGGAAAACACAGGTCATGGCCGTGTCACTGCACTCCCCTTGATATCACTTTTGGCCTCAGTGCTGCCTCCAACCACAATCACTGGCTTTGTTGTCCAACATTATGGGTGTCACACAAAGTCATATTGTACTAAAACACCAACATCTGCTGAATACCCACAGCTCTGCTCCGCAAAATGTGACCCTTCACATCAGTATCATTGTTTGTCCCGCTAGAACACACATCCATCACACATCCGTCCATTTCTCTCCAGACCACACAGTTGTTGGAAGTCACTTAAAGTCTCCCCGGAGTCTCTTCAGGGCAGTTGCCACAGTTTGCAGATCCTTGTGCTAAATACATCACAGACAAATGTCATTGTTCAGAAGGGAAACAGTTGTCCGGTTTGCTGCTGCTGCAGGCGAGTGAACTGCAGCAGCCGCCTGCCTTTGTGGGCCTCAGTACAGACATGAGCACATTTAGCTCAGTTCTGGTTTTTAATAACTATAATAAACAATGCCTGTAATTATATTTTCCATATGTCACATTCTTCTCATTTCTTTTGTAGTTTTCTTAGTGGTCATTGTGTTGCTGTTGCTGTTTCCATCTTTTGTATGTTTTTCTAGAACATGTACTGTATTTCCCTTCTTGTTCACGCATCATTTTTATGTTTTGACCAGGACAATGAAACTACATACATAGTAATGTAAGATTGTGTGTTTCTTTTTTCTTTTGTTTTTGAGAATGCGCACAAAATGTTTTTTGCTCGTCCTCTCCACTTTTGGTCAATTTCAACCTCTATCTCATCTATAAAGCCTCTTCTCTTGTCAAAAGCACTACATTATACTTTCCATTGAAACAACAAAAAAAAAACATGTTGATACCTATTGTAACAGGCAGGCATTGTGGTTTTGATTTCCATGCTTCCCTGACACTTTGCTTGTACCTTTCATCCAATTACAATCCCTTCATAATGTATGACAGTGTGGATTATGGATAGCATTTAATCACTTTTCCATTTCTGAAAACACACACACGCACACACACAAACAAGAAAACAAACACAGAGACTGAAATAACAGCTTAGACTTATTAAATCAAACCTCGTATAATTGGCTTACCCTGCTTTGAAAAGGATAGGAATCTTTAGCATGCTACAGGCGATTGCCTCTAATGCTGCGGTTGTGCTGCCTGTTCCTCCCCCCTTCTCCTCTTCCTCTTGTGTCTTTATTATGTTTTCTCATCAAGCACTTGTGGAGATACTTAGCATGTTGACTTCATTTGATTTTTTGTTTGTTTTTTTTTTTGCAAATTTCTCTGCAATTTGAAGGTATTCCTGCTATGGATGTGCTTCCTTTTGGCAAATGAGCCAAAGGTTGCTTTCTTTACCCAGCTGTGCACACAGTCAGTAAGACGTTTTAAATAGCTTGAGTAACACTGACATCTGCTGGGACAGCATGTTGTAACTGGTCAGAGTGGCCACTGAAAAAAATCTTCAAGCTGTGGGCAAGCACCGAGCTGATCATTTGTGAGCTGTAGTGACCTCTGTTTTGTCCTTGAGACGGAATAAACAAAACATATCAGATGGATATACAGAGCGAACTGAGCTGCTTCGTAAACACGGTGTTGATTTGATCCGTGAGCCAGTTCTGTGTGATGTGACACGGCGTGGCGTGATGCTTCATCAATCAGCATTACACTGTCTCAGGCAGGGATTTACATCGCTACACTTGAAATAGCTGCAACTGCATTATGACGGTAATGTCCTTAAAGTTTTAGAAATCAGCCGCAGAGTGAACTGGATACTCAGCACTGTTTACAAAGCTCAACGTTCACTCTGTGTTTGCCATTGCTCCTAACTAATTGCACTTTCTCTGTTTTTCTTTTTTAGGTAAGACATCTTTCTGTGTCTACATCACTGCAGGACAACCTTTGTCCCTGAAGGCAACTGTAAGATACACTCTCTGATAGGCATTCCAAAAGCACTCATAAACCATTAATGTGTGTGTGTGTGTGTGTGTGTGTGTGTGTGTGTGTGTGTGTGTGTGTGTGTGTGCGTGTGTGTGTGTGCTCCACCTTATTCTGAGTTAATCTGTCTCTGTTGATATTCATCTTGCTAATTTACAATTCACTCACTCCTGCAAAGACTCTCAGTTTGTCCTGACCTTAGTTGTTGCCCAGAGACATGGACAGAATGAGTTTATATTCATGCATTGGGTCTCAGAAAGAGACATACCATTTTGTGCCAGTGTGTGTTTCTGTGTGTATGTGTGTGTGTGTGTGTTTGTATGTGTGTGTGTGTGTGTTTGTCTGCATGTGTGCTTTCGCATGTTTGTGTATGTGAGCGATCCGGTGCCATTAAGACCTAATTAGGTCCAAATTGCTGTTTGTTACTTTCTGAATGCTAATGACCCCCACCCCCCCTTCCCCCTAAAACAACTTGACTGCTCAGAAGGCGTGACATGCCGCTCGATTAGCCGAGCCTGAGTGATCACGGCTTTAGATCGACCTCGGTGAGAATCATCTGAGACGTTCGGCCAGCTTATGTAGAGCGAATGCTGCGCAGCGAACGCGAGCTACCGACTGAATCATACCGCCTTACACTGTCACGTTGGCACAGACCATGTCATACAATCTTCTTTGGAACAAGCCAATTCATTTTTTTTTCCCTCACTGAGCCCCTGAAAAGAAACAGCGGTTGAATCCTGCTCCTTCTCCGTGATGGTATTTTGATTTCAGTTTCCCATTTCCAGTTTATCACAGTTTGATAAGGTCACCTCACGCCGTCACCTGCAGTATCCAACTCCATTTACTCAAGCGCCCTGAAATGCTATTATCAATATGAAATACTGTCCAGATAGACTGCAGCTCTTCCAGCGAGGAAAACATCAATGTTTACTGTTCAGAAATCAAGCCCTTGCCCCAGGTGCCAACCACTATCTGTCTTCTCTGGGGGAAAAAAAAAAAAAAAAATTCTCCAGCAGGGATTACTTATCCCTGCTTGTTTGTAGTGCTGCTGTGATTCAGCAAAACAAGATTATCCTCGTCGCTGCTTACAATTTGGGCCCCAAGATGAAATGATAAATGCCAAGAAATATTTATTTTGTTGAATAAACTACCTAATCCATTCCAATAGACTTCAGTTGTTTTGGTAATTGCATAGTAATGGCTTTTCTCTATGCAAACCTCCAAGCCTGTCGATACTTGAATGAGAGTACAACTTGCCAGCTGTGAGATATTATGATCGGGATGACCCAGATTCCTTCCTCCTTCCTCTAATGAGGTGTTCAGTCATGTTGTGGTAGGTTTTCTTTTTTACAAACATGCATGTTTTTGCATGTAAAAACAGACTTTTTTACAGTGTAGATTAGATGTAATACTCATAAAGAATTGTATATGCACTTACAGCTTAGTTTAGCCTGTAGAATGGTGAAATGCAAATTATATGATTGAACAAATGTGTTTTGAGTGATTAATTCATTGAACTGAATTATTTTAAGGTGTAACCAATCCTATTGAGATTAAGGATTAAGCCTGCAACAAAAGCCATTTAAGAATGACAATGGGAAACCACTTAATGAGAATACCTTCCATTTTATATGCATGGCAGTCTGTGAAAATTGCAAATGGGGCCACGTACAAATCTCGCAAGACATGACAACGAGAAATAAAGCAGTGTTACCAAATTGGAAGAAGAGAATTATTAACATGTCTAACCACTCGATACCATCTCACCTACAACCTAGCTCGTCTTTTCTCAGCCCGTCAAGTGCAACAGTGGCAGCTCAATATCTCAGACAGTTAATGTATCGGAGGACTTTTGCTGCAAATTAGATTGGTGGACACTAATTCCAATAATTTCTAGCTGTTGTTATTGGTCCTGGGTTTGTACTTATGAGATGCTGGCAAATGATGTTCCACTAAACAGCAACCTAGTCTGCAGCAGGCGTACAGTCACCCATTGCTATGGATGTAGACAAACAAAGGCTATGGATATTGTGATTTTGCTGAACATGATTATAGTTTCAGGATTTAAAAAAATTACAACTTTTTAGAAACTCACTTGGTAATTCTTGCATTTTGATAAATATCAACTGCCCCTAGGTATCAGTGGTAGAATTCTTGATCATTCAGGATTAATATGTTTTCCCTTAACATTGACAGTTTGCTTCCTCAAAATAACTTATTTCTGTAAACACTATCTTTGACTTCAGATTAAATTAGTGTAGCAGTGGGAACTGAAATCATTTCTTGTGGTCAGTCACCCAGACAGTTGTTAGACTGATATAGACACAGATATGTCAGTGTCGGCGTATGTCAGCCAATAACTAGCAAGAAATTGCAGTATCAAGATGTCAAAAAACTGTTTAAATGATGGTGGATTTTTCCTCTGTTAAATATACAAATCCTGGTCACATTTCTTAAAAAAAATCAAATGTAAAGGTTCTTTCAATGATCGTCACTACCACTAGATGTCACACTGAACCACAAGCATCTCAGACCAAAACAACTGCTTTGTCAGCAACACCTTTGGCCTCCCCAACGTTCAGTAAGCAAGATATTACGAAGCCCAGTGAAAGCAGACTCTAACCACACAACACTAAGCACAACTGAATAAAGTTACCCACATGAGAGCCAACAGAGAACAATCCAGACACAACCAGTAGCCCATGCTAGCCTTGCTGTAATGTGCTCCACGACAGTCCACAAGCTGAACCGGGATTTGAGCCCCCGAGGAAATTCTGGAAGGTCATTTTCACCTGAACCTGCACTGTGATATCTCACCTGTGAGCGGTGTCTGTTTGTTAATAAACATGGGCAGGACCAACCTTTTAACAGGAGGGACTCACATGCACTAACATGCAGGCTCAGCCACAAAAACAAAGACCAGAGAAACTTAAGATTACAACATACTGTATACAGAGGGGGTGTGACTCTGTTCTGTGGTCAGGACATAATTACATAGAAAATAATTGCTTGTTGCTATATTATTGTTTAAAATCTAATTTACAGAACATTTAAGGAATCATTATAGAGCATTTTTGAATATGTTAAGTGTTCAAGTAAATAAACAAGTACAGCTGATATATTTTCAGTCTTAAACATCCATTATTGGTCAGGCTCTAGTTGTTCTAGCAGCTCTGGTGCCATTAATTACTCTTTTCATTCACTGAAATTAACATTGACAAGTAATCACAATCATTTTTGTCCCTTTCCCTAAAAAAACTATGATGCTGTTTTGGATGGTGTGTACGCTTATATTTGGAGAGTGAACTTTTTATTCCATCAATTCATGTGGACAAATTATTTATTCAGGGACACAAATGACTATCTATGTACAGAGATTAACAAAATGAATAATAAAAAAATTAAATCCTGTTACAGTGATTTGTAGAGAAAACTAATAAATATCAAAATTAATTAAGAAGAATTAAGAATTAAGACAGGCCAGGAGGCACACTGGGAGTTCAACAGGGTGCTGATATGGTGTATGTCATCACTTTGAAGCCTCATGTCTAACAATACTGTAGCAACAAATATCACTTTAGAGGGATGGATGCCTGATGGTTGATACCCGAATATCAGGTGACACAAAATACTCAGCACACATACAGTAACTTGATCCTTATCCTGATTTACCACATTCAACTTTAACTCATGCACACATGAAACACATATTTGATTTTATAGTCCCTTGATAGGTATTTGTTTCATCCAGATGAAATGTGACTAAATTGTATCAGGTGTGGTCTCTTTGTGTTCCCTAAATTATTTCCTTTCATGTTTGGTGAAAAAACTTTAAAGAGCTGATATCGTGTTCACAATGACACTGACATACTGTGTGTCGATGGTATTTGTATGTGTTGGTTGCAAGGATGTTGCAAGGATGCCTAGAAATTTTAAACCAATACACACATTTGTGCGTTCATTGTGGGAAGATTGCTCTATTTTGTTACTTGCACATGTTTAGATACATGCTACAGTATTTTAGTTTGTTATTTCTTTGCACATTTCTGGTTGCACATTTTGCTCCGGTTGCGCAGTTCTGCTACCACTGTATAGCTTTTTAGTGAATAGTTGTATATATGTTTTTATATATTTCTATTTGATTTTTTTTTCTTTTCCCTTTAAAGTTAGCAGAGCAAGTGACTGTCAAAAACATTTCACTGCATGTGACAAATAAAAGTCTTGAATCTTGAATTAAGAATGCAGCTGAACTATAAATGACAAATGATAAGGGTCTGTCACCGCAGCAGCCATGGCACTTTTATGTCTTGGCCATGAATGACGAACACATGTATGTATGTATGAGCCCTGAATGTGTGAAAGAAGTCAAGGCCAATCCCTTATGTCTGCCCATACAGTACTGATGTCACTGTGTTGCAGATCCAGGCTGTGTGCGTCCCTGATGCAACAATGAGTCTAGCTTCGGCACGTTTGTGTATTCTCTGAGCATGTGTGCACAGATATATACACACAAGTGATAAAGACAGTGTGAGAAAGTAAAAAAGTAATTAAACAGACAGAGTGTGTCTGTATGTGTGTGTGTGTATGTGTGTGTGTGTCAGCATGTACTGGGTTGCATGACTGGTCTCCTTCCTCTTCTTCATCGCCATCGCCTTTGGAGATCACAAAGAGGATCAGTGTGACAGTGAGTACAATAGGGGACCAGATACAGGCAAATCAGCTGAGCTTTCATACCAGCACTGAGGCAAAGTTGCTTGTCACAATACCTATCAATGAGCACTGCTGCTAATTTACATAATACATTACTGCGTGTTTGAACACAGTGAGATCCTTCCAACGACTCCTGCATTCATATATTCATCAAATGAATACAGTGCTCTGCAGATCTCTGAGGTCAGTTCTTTTTATGCACCTCATAATTAAGACATTATTTGGAGAGTGGTGCAAGAATATAGATGGTAGTGTAGGGTGACATTAAATAGAATATAAATGTGTGCGTGTGTGTGTGCGTGTGTGTGCGTGCATGCGCGTGCATGTATGTTCCTGTCAGCCAGGCTCCAGCATTTGTTCAAACATCCAAATCCTTTAGTGTATTGTGCCTCTGCAGGCTTCAGGCTATAATTAGCAAACAAAGTGATAGACAAGGAAGTTGTGTTTCCAGCAGGATTTCATATCGACCAAGAAAAATATCAAACCATTTTATTTACACACTGAAATAACTAATCAATTCCTATTGTCACTGAGAAAGCCTGTTGAATGTTTGGGAAAGCATGTTGATAATGTGTGCAGGATACAATTTACACATACAGTATATATATATGTATATATATATATATATATATATGTATATATATATATATATATATATATATATATATATATGTATATACACTCACACCGGCAACTTTATTATGTACACCTGTTCAACTGCTTGTTAATGCAAATATAAGCCAATCACATGGCAGCAACTCGCATTTAGGCATGTAGACATGGTCAAGACGATCTGCTGAAGTTCAAACCGAGCATCAGAATGAGGAAGAAAGGTGATTTAAGTGACAAAGAAAAAGTAAAAAAACACAAAAAAACAGTGAGCGACAGTTATCTGGGCGAAAATGCCTCGTTGATGCCAGAGGTCAGAGGAGAATGGCCAGACTGGGCAACAGTAACTCAAATAACCACTCGTTACAACCAAGGTATGCAGAAGAGCGTTTCTCAATGCGCAACACATTGAACCTTGAAGCAGATGGGCTACAGCAGCAGTAGACCACTCCGGGTGCCACTCCTGTCAGCTAAGAACAGGAAACTGAGGCTACCCCTCTCACAGGCTCGCCATCATTGCACAATAGAAGAAATGATAAACGTTGACAATGAGTTCACTGTTTTCAAATGGCCTCCACAGTCACCCGATCTCAATCCAATAGAGCACATTTGGGATGTGGTGGAACGGGAGATCCGCATCATGAATGTGGAGCCGACAAATCTACAGCAACTGCGTGATGCTATCATGTCAAAACCTCTGAGAAATGTTTCCAGCACCTTGTTGTACATATATATATATATATATATATATATATATATACATAAACTCTGAGGATGCTATAAGTATACATTTTAAGTGATACATTAAATGAAAATAGTGTAGATTTAACAGCAGCTTCTGAGAGGTGATGTCAGGTGAATTTAACATATGAGTCATCCATTACAGCCGCCTGGAAATGACTCACTAGAGAAAAAAAACACCCAAGATTCGGAAGGAAAAAGAAAAACCACAATTACACAACTGTAGTCAAATACAGATACATGACATATGTTTAGCATGTCATAGAAATGCTTGCAGACTATTAAACCCACATGTTTTAATACAGCATCTACGCAGCCGATCTACGTCCCTGCGACTCTGCAGAAGAAAGTCAACAGCCTGAAGGTTGTAATGAAATGCTCCTCATCTGCACTGTGTCTGTGTGCCACTGGGGGGCAAAGTAGCACTATCAACATTTAGCAGCAGTGACCCATTTTCCAAATGTTGTGCTCCCCTCATGCATTTGTTGTTCTTCCTTTTGAAATGAAAATATGTATGTGAGCATAAACATATAAAGCATTACCATATCAATCGGCAGCACTGAATGCTGCGTCACTGCAGCAAAGGCCGAGCATATCATTAACAACTTGTGGACATAGGATGACGACACCTCGTCTTTCCTCTCTTGTCATTAGCAGAGACACAGAGAGTTAGAGAGAGGGAGAGAAGGGGAGATGTACTAGGCAATAACACTGGAGCTTTCAATAGTGCTCATACCTGATTATTATCCTCAGCAAACTGTCATGTGTTCACTAGGGTGACATGCCACCGCAACACACTTTTATTTATTTACCAGCCCTCCAACATTACAGTGAGGGTTTCTTGGCAGACTTAACAGGATTTAAGACTACAGCTATGTGGCCATAAATAATCCACCTCAAGTATCCTCTTATACTTCAAAGAGATGCTGGCTGAAGATTAGCATTTTGCCTTCACGGTGGGGGTAAAGCGGCTATAAATAGTTGTGTTCTGGGGGGAAAAGCATTCTTTGCTTTGGAGGAATGGGTGGTTGTTGTCGTCTGGATGTTGGCGAGTGCAGCAGGAGGATCACTGAGCATCTTCTACTCTCCTGTCGATTTACTGTAACTGCTACTGTCCTTGTGTGAAGTGTTCATGAGACCCCCTCCACCCCTCTGGGGAGGTTAACTGAAATGGGTTCCAGTGCTATGATAGGCAAGTCCTCAAATTGAGCCCACGCAAAACATTTGTAATTGTGTGAAATCCTTTTTATATTACCTACAATAGCTGCAAGTTGTCACGTTATGCACACAGTGTACTCAGCCCGCCATGTTTCAAGGGAAGATTGTTCTGCTTGTCACAGTTTTGTAGGCACTCAAGGCTGCGGCATCTCTTGTTTGCACTTAGAGACGGCATTGGAAGAGGATACGGATCTGACGGAAAATGAAAATATGTTTTCATGAACAAAACCTGACAGCCACAAAAATAGAAAACAACAAACAATACAAAGATAAATACATTTAAACAAAAATGTAAAAGTCTTAAAAGTAAAATTAAGTTAATTTGGGACTTTGACTGCTAACATGATGTTTACATGTAAACAATGTAATGTTGGGCATGAACTAATTTGTTATTTAATTGTATTCTTCTCTATAATTAACATAACTGATTTATGTTGTTTTCAAAAGTAGCGCTGTCCAATACCGTTTTGCCTTAGGGTGGCTTACTTGGCAATATTGTCACCTATGACCATTATCTGGGGTGGACAGTAACATAGTATATTTAGTTGAGTACTGTACTTAAGTATATTTTTCTTTTTAAATCTATATTCTTTATATCTGTACTTTACTTGAGTTTTATTTTTTTTTGGAAACTTATGACTTTTACTTACACTTAAAAGACATATTGTACAATATTGTACTTTTGACTCCACTACATTAATATGAAGTAATTATCACACTGAATCAGAGCTTTTAGTCAGTGGAATGAATTATCTTTTATTTTTATAAAATGTGGTAGACCATACACTTTGTTTGTCACGGGAGAAAAACCAGTCACAACCAACTCCTACACTGTCAGCCATGTTGTGCTGCTGCATGTTTGAACAGCTCAGTTTGAACTGTGCAGCGTCCTAACAACGGCTACATTAGACATAGATGAAATGTTTAAATTAAATAAAGGTTCCTTCCATTTTAAAAGGTTGCTGTGTTTAACACGACCAAAATTCATCACTACCTACAAAAATTTGCAGTACCAACTTTAAAAAGCATGTCGAGGTATTAAATGTTTGTTTAATTCCAGATGAACAGCTTGTGGTTGGCTGTTGTTTTGTTGATTCAATTGTGTTTTTATGGCCATTTCTATCAGCTTTGTACCACATTCTACAAGCGTTTTTATTTTACAGGTTCTACAGTGAGTCAGTGCATTCAGTCAGTCGTTTCAGAGTCTTTAGGTTCTGTAAATACACTATGGAACAATACCAATACTCCAGTACTTTAACTCAAGTAAAATATTTGACTGAATAACTTTCACTTTGATTTTTCACTTTTGTAGTAATATTTGACTCAAGTAATTGAGTTTTGTACTTTGTCCACCTCTGACCAATATGCCAATAACGTATCCCAGTGTGGGACAGTTAACTTGCCCCTTTCACGAAACCAAATAGCTGTCAGTTCTCTTGGTCTAGTCATGTTTATTCTTAGTAGTGGGATAACTGCACAGTTTTCATTTTTTCATGTGGGGCAAACATTACTAAAGATGCACAGTAGGATAAATCTTCCAGCATCCTCAGTTTATCCTTAATGCACCATATTGCCAAACACTGTATTAAAGCATAGTCAAGCAATAGTAAGATATAAGATTGTGGTTGCAATGACGCTGTTGTTGTTGCCTATGTGGACGGTGGACACAGCCACTCTAACTTCTTCACCCTTGCAATATACAGTATGATCACACTAAAATCTGCATTTGCAATGAATGATGGCACCAAAATGCATTGTAAAGATAGCTGTATATGAATAGTTACAGTTAGGCTATATATGAGGACTGATAATAGAGCCTTGAAACTAATAATCTTACACACATCAGCTCCTGTCTGAAACAACAGAAAACTACAAAATCTAGGAATATATTTTTTTCCAATTTTGTAGGGGCTACATGGTTTTTGAATAGTATAATCTTGCACATTAAAATAGAAAATGATCCAAATTCACTGATGAGGTGAGCAATCTGTATAAAAATCTCCTTTTCCAGAGTGCAGATATGAGCTGAGGACACGATTTCTCATTGCTTCGTATAGCACAACAGCTAATGAAAAGACTATGCGAGTTAAACACTTGGACGACCACATTCATATTCATTAATGCAAAATTGAATGTTAATACAAACACTGGGAGTGTAAACAAAGATCATTTACAAATTGAGTATACCAGCAGTTGAACATTACACACACACACACACACACACACACTCCCAAAAAGTATTGTGGAGGTGTGCAGCTTCTCAATAATATATTTCCAAACATCAGCAAGTGATTCATAATTTAGCTGAGTGGAGGTAGAGCCTCTGCCAAAAGAACAAAACCTGTGTAACTTTTCACATGCACAGCAGTATATAGAGACACCAAATGCTATTAAAACTTGAGTCATTTGGGGAAAGTGGAGGCTTGTGTCTATCCATACTGCTGAGATAAGCACCTTGAGGGACTTCCCAAGGCCTCGGCCTACTTTGCATCAAGTCTGGGTGAGGCAAGGAGGAGAAGCAGAAAAGCACAGCAGCTGCCAAGCAGACGGCATGAGGTGGTGTCTGATTCAGGCAACAAAATCTTTGCTTGATACACAAAGCCCATGATGTCTGGGGCTTTTAAAGGTCTGCAATCTCTCCGCCTTGTTTTTTTGAGCTTGTGTCTGCTGTAATGACACTTTGCAATATATCCAAGATGTTCTTCTTGGACAGTTTTTTTTTTTTGCACTCAACAAACTTATTCAAATCTTATGAACACCAGAAGAAGCATTTTACAAGATATAGTCTACCTGGCTTATTTATACAGACACGGGCTAGAACAAAAAGAGCTTCTGAAGTACAGTTTTTCTGCCACTTCTACATCAGCGATAATAACCTGGAATATGTGACATTTGATGCTTGCATCGCCACTGGCTTAGGAAATATCCAGTGTACCAAAGATGATGTTATCTGGCTCAGTCAGAGACCTGACTATCTAGAATGTGGCAGATGTGGTATGAAGTGAAAAAAGGACGTTAAATGGAGGTCTAAACAAAAAAATATTACATTACATTTTCCAATTAATGCATTAACTAGGCAGCCTGAGTGTTCAGGTGATTTCACACAGGCAAAGATGTGATGCAACAATCTGTGCATATTTTAGTGGCAATAGGCAGTGAATATGAGCAAGGGCAGTGAAAATGGATAACTAACACATAATGCTGATGTCATCTTTAACAATATTTCTACTGTACATTAAAGGTCCCATATTTTACACTTTTCCCGTGTTTTATTTGAACTGTTGATCCATAAGAAGATATATTTCTCAATTTAGTTTTACATCTCCTCTCTCAGGCTTCTCTCTGGAGCTCTAGAAACAACAGGTCAGTGAGCCAATCAGAAGAGAGCAGGCTCTGAGTCTCTCCTCTGATTAGCTGACTGTTTTCTGAGAGATCTAATAAAATCATAGCAGAATTCAGGTAAACACTCAGAGAAACCAAATCCTGCAAGGTTGAATGGTGGGTCCTGGTGGGCCGGGCTTGTGGCGTGACTCAGAGCGGTGACTGCTTTGTTGTGACATCGCAAAGTTACAGAAGTCCTAATAGCTTGTTTTGAGGCTCAGTTTATGAATACAGGCTGTGTTTACTTCTCTGTGGACCGAACACTCTGAAACTTTTACAGTATAAATATAGAACCTTGATCTACTTTGTAACCCTACAACCACTAAGCTGGTCAGACTGTTTGAGTTTTTATTATTTAAATAACTTTGTTTAAATGAAAACTACAGGTCTCTCACACCATGACTCTTCCTAAATATATGCTTTTGATGTTTTCTGAAGCCTAGAAGGTATTAAAATAAAAAACACAACACAACAAGATTTCTGAGCATTTATTCCTCTGACTGCCAAAGCGGTCATACTGTAGCTGCGGCCATAGGAATTATAACAATGTTTACATTTTGCGGTTTTCACGCGTCTATTTTTTTTTCACTGTTTATTGTTTTCATCTAACATTATGCCTAAATTTTTATATGAAGATCTGGAGAGAGGGCAAGAGGGAGAGAGAGAGAGCGAAAGAGAGAGAGAAAAATCAAGTGAGCAAGAAGTCGCCACGCACCAGACATACCAGCAAAAACTGAAAAGAAACGGAAAGAAATGGAGACAGGAAAGATAAGAAGAATATACGATTTTCAAGAGGCTTTGTCACTTTCTCAGGACCTGAGCGAGGGGGAGTCTGATGGTTTAGTGATGAGGAAAGTCACTGTCAGCTGGCACATCCGTCAGCATGTCCGCTCCAGATGCAGCCACTTCGCAAACTTTATTTTGTGAGCACAAACTAGACCTTGATTTTGTAAATAGTCGGCCTGTAGGCTATAAACAGTAAGCAACATCTAAAATCACCCTCATTTATAACGAATAAAGAATTATAATGCAGCCTAGTAAATCTCAATTGTGCTGCCGGCTGCTGTCTAGTCCAGTGCACACGCCACACCGGTCTGTGAGAGTGTGTAGGCTACATCAGAGTGATTGTAAAAAAAACTCTGGTTGTTGATAATAAACAATAATAATAGATAACAATCCAATAAACCTTAGAGCGAACAGCGACAGCAGCTCTTGACATGAGAGCGCACACATCGTCTCCAGATGCAGGTGTGTGCTGTAGGTGAGTCAGGCGGTGCATCGTGGTCACTATTAGTCAATCATTCGCTAACATAATCTATCCCACCCTCACCTCTTGACCCCCGACATGACATTATATGAAGAAGGAAAAGTACTAACACTTATTTTTTTCCACTTCAAGAACTGCTTGTGAACCCAAACAATGTAAATACACAGGCCGGTCTGGGAGACCGTTGTGGCGGCTTGAGGGGGTTCTAGAACGCTGGCGGTCCTAGTGTTGATCAAAAAAAACATCTGACTGGAAATCTGACTTTATACAAAATTGGACCTTTAACAATGGATCGCATCATTAATGGAGCATCCAAGCAACTGGACAGAAGACTACAAACTGGGTTAAAAGTAGACTGTTGGACTTACTGTGCATTTATCAGGTCGACACAAACAACACTCCAGATTAATGCTAATGTTGTTCCATATCTACTAAATATGTAAATAGTTTTCTGAATGTCTGCTAAAAGGCCCAAAACCATATCAATTGTAAAAGGTGATGCTATGTCAGTGTTGGGTTCATAGCTTTTTTTTTTACTGTGCCCCAAAAAAATCAGTTGCTGCAGCTCACACCAGAGAGTAGTACAGCAACATTCATCCATGCATTGTAACAAATTTTGAGTCTTGGTGACAAAGGGACTACACAAACGGCTAGCTGATAACCAAAGGCCAGGATCATGCTACCGCTTGTCAGTCACATTAACTCCCCAAGCTTCTATTTTCTCTGTACTGTGCAATAAACTCCCAAATGGGATTTTGTTCTTAGGATTTGACATCTTTTATTTTAATAAGGAGTTTTTGAAGGAAGGATAAAATGCTGTCTGAGCTCGCTAGTTTGCTAAAGGTTAGTAAATAAACTGATTTGCTCTTTTGCTAAGGGGTCACAAAGGGGTCACAAAGTGCAATTTATTCAAAGGAAGTATTTGTACCATCAGCCGCTTTTAAACAGAGATCTCGCTATATTGCCTTTAAGGAGACCTCCCTATACCTTTTTCTCTCACCAAAGAGATTCATTAACAAGCTCAAGGAACCTGTGATAGCGCCTCATGGAATCTGTCATTTCACAGAGTGTAATTCTTTTGGGAATTAATTTTGTGACATGTTTATTTGTTCGTTTGACCAGATAAACAATTCATCTCCTGTGCCAAGCAGGTGTTTTGTGGCAACAGCATACTTGAGGGAACATAGTAAATGAAGATATCTGTGTGATCTGTGTACGGATGAGGAACACAGCAAACAATCCACCATCACTCACTGCCTTGAAACCAGAGTGCAAGCATATTTTAGGTCCATGGCAGTGGCTGCTCGGTCTGTCAGCTCCCTTATCTCAAAAATAAAGGTCCCTTGCACCCTCTTTATACAAGAAATTCAAACTGGAGGCCAAAACACGGATCCACTCCATACCATCAGCCTATTAGAAAAGCTGGTTCAGGCTTGTATTCACCTGTCAAAAGTGGGCTGAGGCCGTTTAAATCATCAGCCGTATGCAGAGGAAGATAATGTGGAAGTTCAGAGACTGCCGACCAAATTATTTCAGAGGATTAGCTTCCCGACTGTCATCTCTGCCTTGCTCAGCTTGGCATTCAGAGGCTTGCTGACTCCCCAGACAAACAGCAACCTCTGACTTTGAAAGAGTTAGCCATAGCTTCCTTTCCCCCCTTTAAAACTGGTCATTTTCTCACAGCAGACTGCATCGAAAAACACAAATAAAAAACACACATATACATATACATATACTTAATTTTTACGCCATTTGCACAGACACTGCAATTAAAATATTCATTGTCAGATAGATAGATAGGTAGATAGATAGATAGATAAGATGGGACAGTAAACAAAGCACTAAGTTTACTTACTGCAGCAGAGGAAATAGCCCCCCATGCACAAGAAAAACAGCAACATCCCCCTGAGTATATTTGTACAAACACAGACAATAACACCGACTCTCCCCTCCCTTCTCAACGGTGGGTACCAAGGCAGCAGTAACAGTGTTATGATGTCAAAGTCTCCTGTTTGCAAAAGTGTGTGTGTGCTAGCAATAAGCTGTTTTGGAAGCCAGATTGCTCCCTCAAGCAAAATCTCTGCTGACCTGCTGCTGACATCCTGCCACGCTCTCCCTGTATTCTGAGCTATCTGCGTGCAGTGTAAGGCGAGATTAAGACGTCATGAGAATCACTCCATCTTGGCTATTTGTTTATAATATATTGCTACCCAATAGTTGCTTGGGGTATTCGCTTCATGCACCAATAGCAGTTCATCAAGCACTCAGCCCCGGCTCCAGTCTGCTGTACACATCCACTATCCGAGGAGAAGGAGGAGGAGATAATTTATCGGAACTGATGTAACTAACGCTGACAGATTATATGGAAATAAATGCTACCTCTGCTTCAAACAACATGTGTACATTTTATGGCGCTCCACTTATCTTTGCTGGAACTGACATTTATAGCGATGGATAAATGCAAATGACAGTGACACCGAAAATTTCTCCTCACAAATGGGTATAGTGCACATGTTACGTTTTGGATATCATAAGACTCGACCGACTGTTAATAATCCACAGGAGGAATCAAAAACAAGAAAATCAAGCAGTGTTCTGCAATGATTCTGCCTAATGAAAGCAAGTATGTGACGCAGAGACAACCTACACCCCCACACCTACACACAGTTAATATTTAGGCAGCTCTGACATCGCTGCGATTCACATGCCAATCAGCCACCACCGGGCAATTAGAAGAGAGGTAGAATGACCCAGCTAAAGCTAATCTGATGGGAGAGGAAGGAGCGAGAATCCTGAAGGGGGGTGACGGGGGGAGCTGGAGACAGAAG
>NW_019524968.1:119413-167136 GCF_002814215.2 Seriola lalandi dorsalis | reverse complement strand
GTGGGGGGGTGGGGTGAGGTGTTGTGTAGGAGATACAATGAGCAGAGATAGATAGAGAGAGAAAGAAATGGATAGTGGGAGGAAGGGAAATTGTCAGAGCAAGCGCTGGATATATAGCAAGCCGAGACAGTATAGACTCTTCATCTGGCTCCTGGCAGATGTTAAAAGAGGATGCTAATGGAAGACTGGTGCCCCCATAACAATGAGACTCACATGTATTGTCATATTCAGCTGATTAAACTGAGGATGTCATGCTGGATGTGCTGCTATGCTATATTTGCTCTCAGCACCGTGAAAATAATTCTGTGGTTTGCTTTTCTTTCCCTCCATTGCCTTCCTTTGTTTTCTCTCTTATTACTATCTAATAAAAGCAGAAAGGCCATAGAAAATTTTCACAACCCTAACAATGGAGCAAATGGAAAACTTCTTCTTCCAGCTACTTCTTCTCATAGAAGTTTTTGTTTTGTTTAATTTTATAAATGTGACATGAAGGTATTTTGGATTTGAGAGTGTGTTTTCAGTCTTTTATCCCTGGTAAGTGATCACAATTTGAATAATGTAACATCCTCTTAAAATACGAATAAATGTAGACCTGTTTTGTTGTCCAAGTCCTTTATGTGACTCAGGGCTGTATGATCACAGAGAATAATTGTGGCAGCAAATTAAACTGTTCCTTGACCAATAAAATTATCCATTTATGCATGAATTACACATAGAAAATGGCAATTTTTAAATCTATGGACCAACAGAATGCAACATTGCAAAAGCCACACTTCTTATATGCAATCACTTGCCATGTTGCAATAAACATCACATTGGCCTTGAGGCGTATTGCTCCAATGGAAAATAACTCACCCCATGCATTTTTAAAATAGGTAGTGAAAGCTAATGTTGTGAACAGGAACTTAAACCAAATTATCTACTTAACTCAATGAAGGCTAATATTGTATCATGGTTCACTTGTTCTACGTAATATTTCTGCTGTACCCTCTAAGCTTGTGTCCAAGAGTAGCTACAAATAATCCTTGGCCACGTTTTTAATCAGTACCAAGTAGCAGATAGGTTTGAAACAGGGGTTCCCAACCTTTTCCAACCCACGGCCCACGTGAAAATGTCAAAAATGTTGGCGGCCCACCTCCGACCCCCCTAAACAATAGGAGGCCAAATAATAGGTTCTCACAGCACTTTTTTATTGTAATATAATGGGCAAACATGCCGCGGAAAGAAGGGGAAACATGTTGGAAGCCCCAGAGTCACTAACACAGCATCAGAAACATGTTGCAACACTTTCAGTATTACAGAGTTTTCAAGGAGGTGTGCATCAGCACTACATAAAGCGCGGTCTACAGTAGGCTAATTAACGAATAAATCATTATAAATTATTTAAACGATATCATTCAACAAATGAGAAATAAATTGGTAGGCCTGCAAACATAAAACCAATATAGGTCTACATATGCTGTAAATTAATCTCGGGAATAACCAGACAAAACTTAAATATAAGCAACAGCCATTACTGCAAAGAAACAAAATTAAAACATTGCACTCTTAGTTGTTGCTTTTTATAAAACTGCCAACAAGATGGCATGGTTTTCAAAACAACAGTCCAATTCCAGTGGGTTTCCCTACTGCTCCCTGCATAGAAAGACGGTATATGCAACATCCACTGCTGGCTCATACAGGGGCTTTCATCCCCGACATGTATCCAGAGCTGATTCACGAAAAATTACATATTTTTATATCAAATCGATAAGCTTACAAACAGACACAAATTCAATGTGATTATACAGTAAATTCAGCGTGTAGGCATAACCGGAAGAAAAATATTTAAATTGCAACAAAACTAAATTAATAATAAATATTGCACTCTTAGTTATTGATAATTATAGAGCTGCAGTGGATCGATTCAATAAGGCCAACAATATGTTGACTCACATAATGAGAGCGCTGATGTTGCATAGCGGCCACTAAATGCTTGATGTCTGGCACAATGGATCACAGTCTCAGTCGAAGATCTGGCTCAACATTCAGTTTATTTTTATATTTAGCAGAAAATCCAGTCTCACAGAGGTATGTTGTTGGGAAAGGCATTAGAAATCTCACAGCTCTGTCGGACAGATTGGGATACTCAGAACAAACATGAAGCCAGAACTTTGTCAGGTACTTCTCTGAGAAAACCAGTTTCAATGCAATGTCGCAGGAGAGATCCACAAGATTATCTTGCTCTTTTGCACTCAGGGCTGCGAGGGCCCTAGTCACTGTGTCTGGCGAATGGGTTTCCTATCCAACTGTACTGCGCAGCTGGGTCTTCAAACCTTGTAGGTGCTACTTGACAGCTCTGGTCACGGTTGTGGGAAGCTAAATCTGTTCCTTTGTCACAAAATCTGACAGAGTTTCAAAAGAGTCATAATTTCACTGATCGACTCGCTGAACCCACAGCTCCTGTTTTTTAATGGTCGCTTTGACTTTATTCTGGACATTGAAGATGGGGAGCCGAGGTTAAATCCATTTAAGTGGCTACAAAAGTATCTCAAAAAGGCGCGTCAACTTTTTTATTTTTTGTCTGACGGGGGAAAGGTCGCTTGTCAATTCACCATCGGCCTCTTAACTCTCTTTCCGTTTAATTTTTCCTGTTGCTTCGTAGGGTCCGTCGGCAAAGTGGTCCGGTTGGCGACAATATTAAAGTTCCTATCATTGGCTCATCACCGGGAAAAAACAAAAACGAAACAGAAATACCAAAATAATTTTTTTTTTAAATGTTTTTAAAGATCATTCTGTTTTGAAAACATTTATAAACTGTTTTTATATTTTATTAGTTTTATAATCATACTTTTTTACCAGAACTGTACTGTTCTGCAAATGACTTGGCCACGGTCCACTGTTTGGAAATCACTGGTTTAGAGCATAGAAACAGAAAGGTCCAGACTGAAAGAAAACAAGAACTGCCATAAAATGTATTTTGACCAGGATGAATTGTATTCACTTTAGTGATTCCTCACTCTCTCCAATATGGGACCTTTGACCACATTTTCATTGTGATCTATCATCAGATCAAAATATCAGTTTTTCCTCAGCTTTACTTTTGTGACCAAATGCCTGCAGAAATGAAGATTCCCATCATCCTCAGCTGTACTTGCCTGAGTGCTATTTAGCAAATGTTAGGATGCTTACTAAGATCATGTGCATTCCAGCTTAGCATCAGCATGCTAGCATTGTCATTGTGAGCATTTGATAATAAAGCATCAAAACCCCTCTCTGTCTAAAGTTGGATACAATACTGAAACATTAAGGCAAGTCTGAAGCTGCAGCGTAACTAATGCGCCCCATATCAACTACAGGTTAGGGCTGTATGGATATTGTTGAAAGTGATGATAACATGAAGCAGGTTGAAAAAGTAGCTTTCTCCTGTTCAATGACACACAAATCATCTGATGAGTGCAACCTCATATTTCACAGTGAATGAACCCATGTAAACACAGTAAAAACACTGTCTCATATTCAGTAATGAAATATGTTGGACCTTACAACTGTAGCTAGTATAACAAAGTGGATGAGATAATTCAAACATATGGGAATATAATTAAAGCACAGTACAACCCCATCATGTACAATACATCAATTTAGTGTTGTGGTATTGCCTTCAACAGGAGAAATTCAGAACTATAAATTAAAAGCTAAGCTGTAGGTATCTGTGGTGGGACACCTGTTAACACCTTGCATCAAGTATAAATCCAGTTTAAGGCTGTGTTCAGACAGAAAACAGTGCCACAGTCTCCTCACTGTGTCGGCTCATTGTGGGTTGTAGACTCTTTGTCTTATTCAGTCATAATTTTTCATTCCATTGCACTGAGACGGATATTCCAAAAAGTAAGAAGAAAATATGTTTCCATTTTATTTATTTTTTTTTTTTTTTTGTGGAAATTGCATGAATCAACCTTTTAAGCCGCAGTGACCAGACATCCTGGTTTGTCAATATTCGCTGCCAAATTGTCCTGGTTTGCACAACAATTAAGATCATTTTAATACTTGTTTTCAGCACTTACATTGACATTTATTATGTCAATATTACCACTCAATATTACCTAACCCAATATAAAAACATAAGACTCCTCCCCTCGTAGGGTAACTCGGCAATAAAAATGCTGCGTTCATGGTGTCATGGTGTTGTGTTGAAAGGTACACTTATTAGGTGTGCTTAACGCTGAAAAAATTGTCGCCCATGGTTAAAACGCCTATGGTGCATGAAAATGTGCTACATTTAATGGTCCCAGTTCAGGGGTTTGAAAATATAGTCACCCTACTTTAAGACGAAGTGACGATGAGGAGGAGGGGTGTTTCCCTTTTTATCAGCCATAGCTCTTCAGGTGTAGCCCTGAGTTCATCAGTGTGAAGCTATTTGGACAGGGTTTAAGTGGAAGACTTTCATCCATTCCTCAAGTTAAATTAACTCCTCTCTGTTCACATGACATGCTCTGTTTCCTACACAACAAGCAATGACCTTCATTATCTTTAAAAGCTGTAGGCTAATTAGACAACTTAAAAGCACCATTAATCTATTCTAAGTTGCCCCAGTCAAATGCTTGTGTCGATTGATAAGTCATTGACTATCCTCTCAGCAAACAGAAATATCATATGAAACAAATATGGGTGTATTTTTAGTTGACATGACACATTTTTTTTTTTTTTTCCCGCTATCACATAGTTCTTCCTCACAAAATATGCTTCAGTTTTGGCTGCGTGTTTAGCAGGATTTACAGCATAGCCAGAGTGAATATTTAGAATAAACTGTGCCCTGGTTTTCTTGCACAGTCGATGCAAAGGGTTTTATTTTGGTGAGTTGCTTGTTGTAGCTTTGAACAAAGATCAGCAGCCTGACATGGACGCTGAGGGGGCTGCTTTGACCTGTGAGCCTTTTCAGGTGCCACTGCAAGAGGGACAAGCCGCTTTTGGTTTGCTCCATAACCCAGGCAATCTCATCCACTTCCTCTTGCAGCAAGGGAGGTTAATCGTGCAAAGAGACTGGTGGAGAAGTGTGGGTAGATGTACTGTCATCCTGGCAGAATGTATATTAGCGATGTGTTAAATCATGGATTTTGTAAACACAGGGCATGTTGGGAAAGTGTTCAGATTTATGAATCATCATCTGCATTCCGGTGCTTAAGATCATTGATTGCAATATGGGCAAAGAGATGCTGCTTATGCTGTTTGTCTGTATGATAGAATCAGCTGTACAGTTCATTACAGTGAAGCTATGAAGCCACATAAAAGCGCAGGATGAGTGATGCTGTCCATTGCATTGTGAACCATGGAAAGTCAAAAGGAATGCAAGATGATGGGGTTTTTTTTTTTGCTACAGAATCACTGAAAACCGTGACTTATCCTGTGCAAACACTTGTGTTTACAGTCAGGCAGTGAGTGGGGATATGCCAGCAAATCTCAGTCTTATAGGCGGTACAGAGCTGAGGATGCATGATTTCACCAGGCTGAGGTTTGCTCTCCCCTCTGCCCCCCCTTGTCAAAGCCCAATCCATGATCCAAATACAAATAAATTAGCATTTTCTCGAGCTAAAGGTTATGAATGTGCATTTGATTCAAGAGCTGGCAGTTCTTGAGAGCTAGCATGATACAAATACATACATCTAATTATATCTTTTATTGTAGTTCGAGGATTGTAAAATGGTTCAAATTACCTGTGCACACTGGATTGAAACTGACCTTTATTTCAAACTGGGACACGACAAGAATGTTACGCAAAGGTTTTCCGCTCACATGCAGAGCATCTCACGTGTGCTCATACGGTTCTAAAAATCCCAGATCACAGCTTTTGAAGGGCGGACTAAACCCCTGGATTTTCCATCATGAAGTGGAGGGACACAGTTAGTTTCACAAAAGGCAAAAGCTCCCAGCACTGTAAACAAGCCCCAACATAAAGCAGGGATGATATACCGAGAGCAGGGGGTAACGCTACTGGAAAAAAAAAAACAAAAAAAAAACACACTTTATATTATATTGTAAATTTTGATAACTTATATGGGATTTAGCTTCCGCCAGTAGTGCCACTGTACATACATTTTGTACAGATATATCGCAAATTAACTTCAAATGGTGACTCTAACACACTGCTGGATTGTGTAGATTATAGGGGGAACTGCTTCTTCCCCCTGGAGAAAAGTTGTGTGTTTAACAGCATTTCTCCAGCTGCTTTGTAGCTGATCCTGACCTACCTTAGTTCTAACCAAGTGCACAGGCAATGAAAAAAAAAAAATCCTCTCTACAAGAATCATGTTTTCTTGTTCACTCAAAAATGAATTTTGTATCCACACACATACAATGTATTGTATCACTTAGAGAGTCTTCATGAATGCAAAGCTGATACCCACCACCCACATGACCTTCACTGTATGTGAGTGATGTCAGCAAAAGCTGCCATCGGAATTCATTGGTATGTTGAGTGAATGTCCGTGAAAAAGACTTATGCATTTTTACATACGTAATTTCTTTTGGGTTTTTTTCATAATGTCCATGCCCCCTATGAGAAAACGTATTCACTTAGTACAGGTTAAACATGAAAGGGCACAATGCAGTGTCCAAGTCTTGCTTTTCAGAGTTGTGCAAATGACAAACAGAGACACTGAGTGGATGGGAGGGATTATTATAATATTTATATTATTATTATTATTATTATTATTAATGCACAAGATTATTTTTAAAAAGATTATTCTGATTTGGATCCTAACCCTTATTTTCCCATATTTCACACTTTCCTGGTCCACACTGCACAAAAGAAGAAAAATACGGTTTTTGGTTAATTTGCAAGGTTTGAAAATGCAAAAAAAAACAATCTCCTATTCCATATCCAACATTTTGAAGACCCATCCAACCTATCCAACCAGCCTTCTTTTTGTTTTACTTACAATCATAATTTCTAAGGCCAGTACAGGTCTTACAGCTTTGCATAGCAAACAGTTATCTATTTGTGAAATGGAATGACACAGGGAATCAGTGACCCCACATATAAACATAATGGGGTTTGGCAACATCTCAAAGCATCCTCTGTGCTATTGGAAACATATGAACAACCCAGATAATGAAGCCAAGTGTGTTCTGAGGTATTTGTGGAGCATCTCACTGAACATGGTAAAACTGTGGTTAATGCTAAATAGGCTTTAGAGATGAAGATGAAAGGCACCCATTTTGGATTATGTTGCTGTCTTTATGTCTTAGAAATAATTACCAATATTGATGTTTGATCACAGATGGAAAAAAAAAAAAAAAATCTACAAATTGTTGAGCTCCCCATGAAAGCTGGGAAGCAGTGTTTGGGTTCTCACAGTGTCTTATGTTGAAATGACACAGACCAGACCAGACCATCCATCATTTTCTTTTTTTATCATTATTGTAAACTGTAACCTGCAAAAAAAAAAACAAACCCAGTGTTTTGTAAAACGACAAAATGACCAAACAGATACAAGAAAAGGCTGCAAAACCGAGGTCTGCATCACCAAATATGCAACATGCGATCATGTTGTTGTTCCTCTTGTGTTTATTTTGACATGTTTCACCCTTTAAAACTCCTCTCCAGACATGTTTTAAACAGTAAAATACCTCGACAAAATCTGGATCAGGTCATGTGCCCCACCCGCCACCGCTGCTTGTGCTAGGTTGACAGGTGAAAGAGCAGAGAGTATCAAGATGGTTAGAGGAGGAAACATCAGAGAGGCTCAGCCACGTTTGAGCCTCAGTCAGACTCAAACTCAGATGAGGAGTCTGCTGTTACCAAAACCAGCGAATAGCAGACATTTCAGAATGGCTAACGTAGTTAGCATCTTGTATTTGTGGCTGAAACAGTGTTAGTGGTTGTGCTAAAGCAAACTCTCTGCGGTTTTTCCCACGGCCATAAATGAATGTACAGTAGACATCCCTTTAATCAGCTATAATATAACGCCTGCTCCTCCACACATCAGACCTGGAGGTGAAAAGAATGGCAAAGGACACCCATTATGCACAGCTGTGGTTATTTATAGCACGCCTACCATAATAATACATCATCGTTCATAATTCATTGCTGGCGATGTAATCGTTATTATTAAAGATCAGAAAGGTTGCCAATGATTTAGCTTCTATCACCGTAACGGAAACAGCCTTGAGTGGAGTGTTTCAAGATTTAAGAGAACATGAGTAAATATAAAACGATGCTTCCAATCAAAAAAATCAATAAGCATGTAATTATAGCTCATTGGAGAATAGGATCCCAGTGTAACATGCTCCGCTCACAGCAACACCGGCTTGAACGGCTGCCGATCGTCTGCAGCGGCTTCTGATCAATTCCCACAGGATTATTTTTGAATAAAACCATTCCTACACCAAACAGACGATCCTGTGTTTTTGCATTAGATTCTCAAAACGAATAAAATATTGACAAATTTTACTCTCAACCATCCACTGACATCAGTTTCTGAACATATTTAAGGTGTGAAAATGTTGCTTCATTTTATATTTATGACTCCCCATGCCTGATCGGTCCAACTTGTTGTTTCTTCAAACATCTTGCACAAAATAGTGTAAGTAAATTAAAAATAGCTCGTGCTGATGAAGCCATTTTGAGTCACACTTGCTCAGGTGTTAAAGAAGAGCAGCTCCTGTGTATCAGTATATTTTCCTGTGCAGGTAATGAAAACTGTAGATTATGATTGTATGTTCTTCACATCATATATTTAGGTGATCCCAGGCTAGACACTCAAAGTTGTGGAAACTGGCACATCCGAAGCATAGACAGGATACACCTGTGTATCTTCCACCGAGGGATGTTTTTAAGCAGCTTCTCTCATCTCCTGCCTGACCAGGGACATCAGCTAACATGACGACATGAAGATTACTGTCTGTGCAACAGAGAAAATGAGGTGGGAGAGGATGAAAGGAGGAGTAGCTTTGGGAGTTTAAGGTTGCAGCCTGAGTGTGTAACAACATGGAAACAACCCTAAAGCCATTCCCATAACTTAACTCTCTGAAAGTAAAGGGGTAATTTATGTGATAGAGAGATTGAACAAAAAATATCATGAACCATGATATTTACTAATAGCAACATCTATTAGCAAAAAATAATCAATACAATGGGGCGTCGTGTGGCGTAGTGGTCTAAGCAGGCGCCCCATGTGTAGAGGCTACAGTCCTCGCTGTAGTCGGCCCCGGCTCGAATCCAGCATCGGACGACCCCCTACTGCATGTCATTCCCCCTCTCTCTGCCTCCCTGTTTCCTGTCACTCTACTATATACTATCCAATAAAGGCATAAAAAGCCCAAATACAGCCGTTCAAATGCACCTCAGCCAGGTTCATCGCATTTTTTGTCCCCTGGAAACACTTTTGTTGTCATCCGTGCTATTTGCATTTTCTTTTCTGTATTTGTTTGTGTTGTTTGCATTTGTAGCACATGTTTAGATTATGTTGTCTGAATTTGTTTGTGTTTTGTTTGTTTGTATGTGTTGTCTTAAGTTGCAGTGTGTTGAGCTCTTTCGATTTCACATGCACTACATTGAGGGAACCTTAAAGGGTTCTTGAAAGTGAAAAAAAAAAAAATCAAAAGAATCATACATGTACTTCAAACATTAAGGCAGAGCAAGCACAAATTAATAAAAATGAGACTCCCAAGTAAAATGACAGCATCATCATCATCCTTGTTTCAGAAGGTTCCCAAAAGACAAGACAAATTTACTTTCACGTGACAAAGCACCACAAACAGTCGCGGTAATTATGTCATGTGACATGTTTACTGAGCGAAAAAATGGTTGGGGTATGGTTGAGTTGTTCCCTGATCATTTATGTGGTGGATATACAGCATTAACCCACACCATCATCTTTCATGAACCCTGAACAAGTCAGTTTGTACCTCTACCAAACCTTAACTACGGCTATATCCACACTAATACGTTTTACAAAATGCATCTCTTTTGCTACGTTTACACCTGGCGAATGCAACATGGATAACTAATTACACGCATCTTTACTAGCAGCTGTTGTGCAGTTGAGTTTTGCATTTCATCATGCTGCAACTGCCTTTGCTGGTCCATTTTCTGCAACTAATCAACTGCAGAGTAGCCAATTTGCTTCCTGTGTACAGGGTCATGTGATATCCGTTCTCTCGTGTTTGTAGTGTTAGAGATTATTTCTGATATAGAGCTAAAATTCTCATTGTTTAAACTGAAAATGTATCAGTGTGGACGTAGCCTATAGCCGTAATTTTTTGTTTTTGCAAGGGATAAATTTTAGGGCAGTGGCAAGTAATCTCATGAGTTGTTGCGACAAAAGCAGCCACTATTCCAAAAGTAAACCAATATCTGAGAATATAGAAGCATTGTTTTATCTATGGGCCTCCACATAGCAATTATTTTGTGTAAATTTGGTAGTTGATCATGGTTGGTAAATTGACCCAGAAGGAAAGTGACTGAGCTTGTTGCACTGACAAACACCTGTCCAGATGTGTTCGTGTACAGTACAACAGCAGTGCATTTTGGAGTCAGTTTAACACTAAATATTGAGGGACAACATTAGCTTTTGGAGCCCCCCACCCCAATATAAACCTTCAGGGACAGCAAAATGACCAACAAGACCAAATGTGGTCTGGGTAGTAGTTTACCAGATGTCTTCATCTGGACAAGAATGACAGACATAAAGCCAAATACAGCCAGTAATTCCCTCAGTATGATATCCTACCCCCGCTGTTCATCTGCGTTCAAATGTGTTTAAAAATTAAACGTCTCTAACACTAACTTTGAGGATGCTTTGGATTCCAGTTTTCACAGCGGTCTGAAAAACAAGTCAGGTCTCTCAGCTCTCTTCAGCTGTAAACCCGACCCGATCCACAAGTTGTACGTCTCGTCCAGCAAGCTGTAACCCTCTTTGGAAATACACAGGAACTTTCCAATTCCCATAACTTTGGATAGAATATCAAAGACAAAGACAGATCTATGTCTGTGGTATGAATAGCCCGAAACCGCAGAGATCTGGCTGGACTATAGTGACTAAAACCTATCAAGTCATATCAAAAGAAGAAAAAAAGAAGTTGGTGGAAAAAAAAAGAAAATAGACACTGCCTGACCTGATTTTTAGAGCAACAAATAACAAAGGCGATATTTCCACGCTCTACTTGCTGAATCCTTCATGGTGACAGGTGGATCTAGTGAGAGTGTGTGAGTATGATTTATTGAGTTCCATACTAGCCCGTATCTAATGGTGGACACTCCTGCCTGCAGGATGGAGAGTGATTACTGTCCACTAATTTTTCATGCCGAGCGAGGTAGAAAAATGACAGAGAAAGCTGTGTAGAATGGCTAATCAATACTGTATTTATGTCCAGTGAGGAGACAGCATTGCTCACTTGCCAGAACAACAGGGCTCCCATCGATACATCCCAGTGGATGTCTGAGGGAAGATAATGAACATTTCTTTATTTAGAGCAACCAAAACAGAGCAGTCAATAATTATGGTGGAAAAACTCAATGTCTTGAAAAGTGCTTTTAAATAATTATCACCCTCTAGATCTGTTGAGTGCCACGACCGCTTCTTCAAATTGTCTCTTGACCAAACAAACCTTGTTCATTGACCCTGGCTCTTCAAATCTGTGTTCACTTTGCACATGAATATGAAAGTCATTTTCCTTATGCCTGTAGCATGCCTGGAAACATATCTAAGCTTACGTCCTCATTGAGAAATTCTGGATTAGGCCTTGTGCCCCGCCCAACCCCGCTGCTTGCTCCAGGTTGACAGGTGAAAAAGCAGAGTATCAAGACGGTTAGTAGTCAAAACATCAGAGAGACTCAGCCCACGTGTTTCAGCCTATAAGTCAGACCCAGACTCTGGAGTCTGTTGAAGTGTTTATTGTGCACCAAAATCTGCGATCAGTGGCTGAAACAGTGTTAGTTATTGTGCTAATGCAAACTCTCTCTCTCTGTACTGACAAGGTTTCAGGTTTATTTTGCCCCCCCCCCCCCCGCTCCTGCAAGTTGACAGGATTTTGATGGTTTGTGATGTATGAAACCGTGGCTGTCTGAATCTCTTTTTATGTCATTGGTTCACTGCAGTTCCAAGGTGGAAATACGCAGTCATGATATTGATGATGTTGTTCACTCATGATATAACTTGTAATATATAAAAACATTATATGGAAATGTTAACAAGGTTGAAAAAAAAACTTGATTTTCATCACAGGGGGTCTTAAACAGTATGTATGCACAATACCCACATGTGCACCATATCCCACACATAAACTGGTATTTATAAAAGAGGAATGTGCAGTTAGAATGTGCGCAGGTCATATAAACTTAATTTAATGATTATAGAGACATCACCAAGATGATTGTTTACAGGTTTATGTGATAAATTAGTGGCACAGGCACAATAAATACCCACAACCATGCATGATGGTCTGTTGCTGTTGGAAGACCTTGCCAATTCAACGTTCATCTTGCAATTCTCCTCTGCAGTTCTTCTTACTGACACGCCTAATGAGTGGAGTATGACCAAATCAATATACACACATTTTATTCAGTGTTTCTACATCCATTTATTTCTAACTGTGAGAGTGGAAATGAGATATCTACATGATATGATTGGGATTTAAGCATATAGTATGTGCGGCTTCATAAATCTGACAAAATACAGAAATCGTTCAACATCACTTATTTTAGGGATTATTTGTCAATTACTGGCTCTGGCACACAGGGATAGTGAGCTGCTCTAACTCTAAAAGCATCAGTATCTCTATCCTGATGTGGTAAGGCTGATGTGGATGGACACCGCAGAATCTCTTGAAGGAAAATGGAGGACTGGATGTGTCGACTCCTTAGCTGAGGAAATCCCTGACCTGCCAACTAATTAGCAAACACTTTGATGAATGAATGAGAATTTGCTGCCAGCAAGCAGGTTCATCTCAAATGAGCTGATGATGTGGATCTGCTCTTTGTGCAGTGGGCCGCAGTTGTGTTTGAACTCGGGTACTGTGTGTGTGTGAGGTTTCTGGTCTCTTCAGTAAACACACACGATTAATTAGGTGAACAAAACGTTTGCTTAAGTTCGTTCTCATAGGGTTCACAGTGTTAGGTTTGTAGAGTTGAGTGCAAGACCAGCTAAGATGAGACAAGGTTGGGCTGAGACAGAGGCTGAACTACGACCGCACACACACACACACACACACACACACACACACAAATATTAATGATAACTGAATAACAGGATAGCTGTCACTACACAGACAAAATATTTTAGATAGAGAAAAAGTCCCTAGTAAATATAACAGCACAAGATCCATAATCAGGTGTAGAAGGATTAAAGCGCTGTAAAGTGGCACCAGATTAACGCTATGTAACTGGTTGAGTGATAATATAGTGTTAATATAAGAAACAATCTAAGAATTGATCAAATCAAAGTTGGTTTGGGACCAGCTTTTCACAACAGCAATTTCAATAAAGAGAATTGTCTTTTCAGTGTATCCAATGTTAACAACAGGATTGTAAGAAAGAAGAGACACGATAGGACAAACAGAGAAAGGTTTGTTACAGTGATGAAGATCAACATCTAAAGTCTGGTAAAAACAAATTCAAAGTAATAAAATAATAAAAATAAATGCAAATCCTATATGTGACCACAGCAGAAGAGCAATACACCAATTTGGAGTGGACGCCACAGGTACATCACTGTAGTTGTGAGTGCATTGTGGTGACAGAAAAACAGCACAAATAAGTGGAGGGAAATTGAGATCCTTGGAATAATAATAATAATAATAACAATAATAATAATAATAAAAAATCTTCCCGTTTAATGTCAGAATAAGAATGCAAACAAACATGACCTTTATCTTTATAAAATACAATTGTCAAAGGCACCTTTTGAGCTACAAGCCATTTAACAAATAGACTGAGCTGATGAAATCTCGACTGATTATCATACCCAAAGGCAAAATCAATTATATAATTGATAATGATAGATTAGCAACAGCAGTAACTACAAAAAACTTTATGGATGTTTTGACAGTCCACCGGCTCACTGCTACGACAGCCAACTGGGATTTGTCCAGACTATGGTGGAGAGACCTCTGAGAGTTGAAAGTCATGAAGATGGTTGCAGAGGTTGCTCTGTTTCTGCTTTACAGGCGGGTAGCATCAGTTTTGCTATGTTTCATGGAGCCAGTAGGTCAGTGCTCTGGAGGAGGGAGGGATGTATTTATTTTGTTGTTGAGTTCAAATATCAGCAGTCTTTCCCCAGCATTGCATAGTCCACCTTTAACACATAAAGTAAATGAACCTACTGAATTCCATTTGTGAAAAGTCATTAAAATTCCTAGATCCCTGTTTGTCAGAGACAGTCATTTCATTCCTGCACAGTACTGTATATGGTTGTTGTGACTCATGTCTGAGATTTATATCTAAGATAAAAGCAGGGAACATGACATTTACTTCAGAGCACAAATAAAATCACAACTAGACATCCGCAGAAAGGTGGTTTCCTTCCTCTATCACTCACAAATGTGGTACACAAATCTGTATCGCAGCTTCATCTGCAGTGCCCATTTCTCCCTTTCATCCTGTAATTTAACTATGTTAATAGACAACAGAGGAAAAAAAACAGGTCTCGTCAACTGTTCCATCCAACCTGATATGAAACTAGTACTGTTCATTTATAACACTAAGCGGTGACATTTAAATGTTTGACAAACAAAATTCAATCTAATCTAATCTAAGCATTTCCACAGTGGTTGTCTGTTCTTCACATTTTTTTTTTGTTTCATTGTTTGTTGAACAAGCTTGTTGAATGTATGTTCGCAGCTAGGTTTGGGTGTCAAAAGGTGAAAAAGTGGTTTCCAGCCTGCAGTGGAAAATTGGCTGTGACTTGGACCAGAACATAGAAAAGCTGTGACTTAGGTGGGCGGCTACAAGGTCCTTGGAGTGATGAGGTAGCCAATCATCCACAGGCAGAGGAGCACAGTGGTTATTGGAGCCTTTGACAATGGCTTGGAGGTAGAGAGGAGCAGTTCCTTTTACTACCCTGTAGACCAGCATCACCAGAGTCTAGAATGAACTGGATGTCAGCTGCAAAAAATTTGTCAGTGAAATTTGTAGTGACGACAAACAGTCGCTTTGGCATTGGCTGAAAAGACATGTAAAACTACATTAAGATGGCCTTTGGTTCTATCTTCTAATAGATAGCGACACTTCAAATAAAGCACCACAAAATGTCAAATATGGGACCTTTAAAGAAGTGGTTTTCTCTGACTCCATACAAAAACTGAATCAGATTGGGGCCCTTTGTCACATTTTAGATATCTACGAGTTGAGACAGTGAATGAGACAGTTCCCCTCTAAACCTCCCAGATGGTTACATTTAAACTGTTTGAGGCCCAAATATGTAAACTTACACATTATTTTACAAAGCAAAAGCAAAAATCCAAAAGATGAAAACATATTTGTGTATCCCTGGGATTGGGAACCATCGGTGTCATTAGCATTGCAGTGGTTGGAGAAACCATGAAATTGTATGACAGTGTTCAAATTACTGCAATACCCCACACAGTATTGTATACATATTTGCTGAATAGTGTATATTAGCAGACTTACTGTCAATTTGCAGACAATAAGAACATGATTGCCAAAAACTGTCTAAAGACACATCTCTACAGGCATTGATGAAAAAGTAAGATTTTCAGGGTCTGTGAAAGGTTAGTAGAAATCTTAGGAGGACTGTGTTTGTGTGGTGACATCTCTTGGGAAGAAGCTGTTGAGGTGACGGATGACTTTAGTCATGATGGTGTGGTACTGTCTCTCAAAGGAGGGTTTGTTGAACAGATGGTTGCCTGGTGTACAGAATTGGTCGCAATACTTCCTGCCTTTTTTTTTTCTTTTATCCTGGTTTCAGGCAATCTTTTCATGCGGGGAAGTTGAGAGTCAATCGCTTACCTACGTAGCAGAGCAGACAACACACTGGAACCTGAGGAGAGTAAAACCATACAACAAGAGAAAAAGTGAAGACAGGGTGTGTATTTGGCACATCCATGTAACTGTGACGTAAGAAGTTTCAATCAACCCACTTGGACTTTTCATGGCCCTTTTTGTTTCTTCTGTCCTCATCTGTCCTGTCACTTTCAACTAAATAAAAAGCAAAATGCTGAAAAAATGCTCAGTAAGAAGTAGACTGACAGTAATGTTTTAATTCTTACCAACCTGCATGATCATCATTTAATTCATTCTCATTCTAAGTAATATATTTTATTAATGACACAAATGAACTCACCACCTGTTACCAGTTAAAGCTCTATTAATTTCTTTTTCTTGCCACTTGAGGGCAGATGATCTGAGTAACAGTATGGAAAATACTTGAGTAAGGCTTAGATGTCGGTGAAAATAATGCTTTTATCGACATGATGAATGTGAAATAATTTTTACATTCTGTTTTTTTTCTCTTTTTTTGGTCTCCACCAACTCCTCAGGGAAATATCGGGAGCTGTTTTCCACCATGTTCCCCAGCTAGTTGCTATCTGTGTTTGGTGCTGAACAGATTAGATAGAGTACAGTGGGTTTATCAGAGCTTTTACTCTGAAGGCGGCTGCCTGCTGCTAAAACGAAGTTGATGACAACAGACTGTGTGAGCTACAAAACCGAAATAATAAGCAAAAAGAGGCCAAACGACTGTGTGGAACTGAGGAGACCTGTTGAATCAAATGGTAAAGGCTGATTACACACTGTCCTTTGACTGTTGATTGATGACACTTTTTTTTCAGTGTAATTTGAAAACACATCATGGTTCCCACGTCATGGTTCCACTGACCTAATGCATGTTTGGCTACAATTGTTGACCTTGTAAAAAAACATGACGAAGAAGGAAGTAATTGGCCTCGAAAAGTATTCAAGAGTCTCAAGTTTTAGTAGCATCATACAATGGCATCTACTGTATTCATCATCATTATTATGCTGCTGTCCATGAAAGGAGGGACACTGGAAAAAAGTACAAATGCAGCAACAATACAATATTGAGAGAAATTGGAAAACATCAGGATGCATCTATTGATGTAAATGTTTATGCTATGTGATAAGGTTTAGGTGTTATCTTTGACCCAGAGAAGTGTGATGAAAGAGATCCACTCAGGAGAAATCCTGAGCTAAGAGAAGGAGAATTGTTGACCCCTTTGCTATCATGCTTCATGAATGGACCTCGTCACTATTTCTACAGTGATGGGTTGATAGGTGTCCAGTCAGTGTCAGCCAATGTAAAGTAAAATCAAGCATCAATAAAGAAGAACATAATGAGGAGTAAGTCTTTATTGAGACTGGATTGAGTGATTTCAATAGCATTAACATAGCATTCATTTTTATGCATTCATTACAGCTGGTGGTAACTTAACATACACTTGATTAATGGTCAAAAACAGTGTTGTCTGAAGAGCACAGCTTTAGTTTAATGACTAATACTGACAGACATCTGAGAGCAGGTCTCCGGATGTAACTTCTCTCAGACTTATGAGCTGCTTTTAGTGATAAAATGGTTTGTGAATTACTCTTAGACCAAAATCTTTAGGACTGACATGCTCTTTTGTTTTTAGGATTTTGTGCTAGCAGCTACTTTTAGCCTCAGGATACTATGTAAATTTGGCCCCAGGCAGAGCATTAGGGGTTAGAGTTAACAAACAAACAACAACAAAAGCTATAAAAAAGAAATGTTAAAAAGGGACATACAATCAAAAAAACCTAAACAAACAAACAAACAAACAAAATAATAATAATAATGAAGCAAGAGATCCTCCTAAATTTCTTTCTCTAGCTACTTAATGAGTTGAGTGACATAACCTCCACTCTGACTAAGTGTTGACTCCAGCACTTGCTTTACATGCTAAATGTCATGACCTTTTACTAGGTGGCAAGAGTCTTCAGTGCTCCTTATAACAGCTCATATGTGTTTATCAGGTTTTTGAGCTGAGCGAATGAAGGGTGCTCATCAGTATTTATTGTTTTGATGGGTACAGTTGCTCTCAGAGAGAGATGTCAGACTATGTAGGTGTCAAAACGATTACTCACTCGCTAAAGGTCTCACAGGCTGTCCTGTGGATTCAATGTGTGAGTCCTCTCTTTGACTCTGGTTCCGCCCACAAACTGTGATTTAAATAGTTCTGACTGCCCACAGTTACTGTGTGTATTTTGAAAATTGCAGAGGCGCATTTGCTGAAGGAGGATGGGTGGTGCTGGTGGTGGGGTTGCAATGGAAAACTGTGTGCTGGTGTACTGAGGAGAACTGGTGTTGTTTTAAAGGCAAAGAGGTGTCGTATCAAATACTGATTTGATTTAGTTTTTGTTTCACTTTACTGCACTTTTATGAGGTCAAATGATAAATAAATCTCTTCAGGAATTATTTTTGAAAGCATCCTCACTTTATGTGTAGTTCCTAAAACCTTTGCAGAATACTGTGGCCTATATGTCAGCAATAAGCTTGAGCCAGATTCACAGCTTGGCTGAGCAACCCTGTCTACGTTTCTATACAACTAAACTACAACAGCAAGCGGGTTGTTTGTTTTGTAGGAAATGTAACTGCAACCAGATTATGTTTTATATTAACATAATGAGGAAATGTTTTTAATTTATGTATTTGGTTAATTGCAATTACATTGATACTGAATGTGTCAGGAATCAGGATGTGAACCTGGTATCTGGTGTGAGACTTGTGCACTTTATCCAACATCCAATGGTTTTTTTGCTGACTCGTTGCCAGTTTGACACTGTTTTTATAAGCCTGTGTGTGTTAATAGAACTTCAGTAGCATGTATGAGTTCTGCAGTTCAGTTCAGGCTTCAGTTGAAATGATGCACGAAGCCTGTTAAAGTAGCTTATTGTGTAACGTAATTAACACATACACATTAATAAGAAGCATAAGAAGTATAAACACTTAATTGATTGTTTTGTAACACTTGTTGAAAACAGAGATAAGGACACTTTTAAGTTCAAAGTATAAAAACTTTCAATCAAACATATTAAATAGTTCTGAACGCATATATAAATAGTTTTGAATCTGCTGTACATAGGTATAAACTGTGAATTCATACTTTACAGCAGAAATTAAATTGTTATAAGCTGATACATCAATGTCTTTATACGCAAATATCTTATCATTTTTATTTACAATGAACAATTTAAACAACAAACCCAGGCTTAACACTATAAACACTAAATGTGTATTATGCGCAATGAAAATGCAGTGAGCTATTATAAAGATAATTTTAATTTAGTTATTCATTACTTCATTTCTTCATTCTTGTTAGAATGTATAATTTGCTTTTTATGAAGGTGGGATTTGGACACAAAATATTAAGCTTTGTTCATTTAAAGAAAAAAAAAGTAAATGTACATTTACTTTGTAAATTTGAAGTAGCAAGTAATTATTACAATTGCAGGGCAAATCAATAGCCTGATTAGGATGAAATGAGAGACACTCTGTGTACAGCATTTTCATTTTCCACCTTAACAGAAGCCCTTGATTGCTCCTGTGTGATCTGCTAGACAAAAATTCATGGCCTTCATGCTGAGTGATTGTTAGGAAAACTGTATTTGTGTGAGCACGAGTTCAGGATAGTGATTCAAAATCACAATGTTAGTCAATCAATGTCTTGCCCACAACTGTATTAAAACTGTAAAAGTGGTGATTCTAATCACATCAGTCAGTATGCTTCAGTCAAGAGCTGTGCAAATGACTCTCGCACATCCAAACTTAAATGTTACACTGTTAGATATAATCACTAGCATTTTGCATTCTGGGGTCACCTTATGATCTGATTCCATCTGCATAATCCTATACCAGCTCTCCAGAAGTCTGCAAATTCTGAACAAGTGTACTTTTAAATGGCAAGAAGGCTCTCTGTGTTCTTAAGCCATAACTAATTCAGCACCAAAGCCTACAAACACTCAGAAATAATCCCGCTATCTTCCTATGCAGTCCAGAACCTTTGATGAAAGTCAGTGGAGATCAAGGGGATCTGTCAAGTGCTTTCCAATTTCCCCAACCTAATATAACAGAAAGCCATCCTTCAAAGGAGCCCTCTCGTGGTACTATATTCTCCACGTTCATCTTCAACAGTTCTACATCAACGGTGCAGATTTCTGCCATATGGCGGGGGTTTTGCCTTTGCCCCATGGCAGCTTTCTCCTTTGGGTGGAATTCCAGTTTGGAGGTAGGCAGCACATCAACACAGCAGCTTTGGCAGCTCCTCATAAAAAAAGCCCCACGACTTTCATGTCAGTAATGTGCCAAGAAATTGTTCATGGAACAAAATTAAGTGTCATGACAGTTTATGACTGCCAATATTGTGTGTGACAGCATAACTGACTCTTGGGAGGTGCAACATGGTAATGAGGAGTAATCTTGCGTAGAATTACTACATTGGCTGCTTGTACTGTAATGGGCTACTTATTGCTTTTTGCCTTCAAATGACATTTTCAGAAAAAAGAAACGCTGATAATCCAAGCAACTTATTTTTCTGTGTTCACCGGAGAATATAAGAAATGTCTTGATTTGATGAAATGATGCTGATTAATCATCAAATGCTTTCACACCTATAGCTTTGTTCAGTTGGTCCAGACCAAGGAAAGACATGATACACTCTTGCCTTTTAGATCTGGTCTGCTTCATTTTCACAGTGGCGCTTTACAAACACACCAATAGGAGTAAAGATGAGTTATATGAGCAACATGTAACCATGATTGGACAGTTTTAGTGGCATCTTCCTGCACAATACTAATTTGATGTTTTCTTATCTTCTCTGATGCCACAAAGAGCTCATGAAGAGATATCGGATTGTGAGAGTTATTGATCCATTAGTGATGATGAACAGGTTTAAACAGAAAGTGTAAGTGGGTCATCTATTAATCAGGGTTTGGGGTTCAACATGTCCCCACGTTGCTGCATCCATGAGCAAAACACTGAACCCCAAATTATTCCAAATGGTCATGCTACGTGAAGTGGGTCTGTGTGTGTGTGTGTGTGTGTGTGTGTGTGTGTGTGTGAATGCACTTAATATATAAATGCAGTCCATTTCACGTAGTTCCTTCCTCAACAGTTTCAAATATCTGCCATCATGAAATCCTGTGCTTTCACACCACGAACAAAATGCACCAGTGTTAACTGTGAAGCACGGTGTGACCGTGTCAGCCCGGTCTCGGTCCAGTTGTTTCATCTGCACCAGACTTTGATTGACAGCTTTCACACTAGCCAAAACACCAACCAAACTAAATGGGCAAACGCACCAGGGTTCTTTTAAACCAAACAGGTTGGGTTTCAAAGCAGCCCCGAAGTGCTGTGTAAGGGAGTGGTGCCGTCTAACAAAATTCTGCCAGATCTGATCTGTGATCTGAATTAAAACAGACAAGATAGGTTATTGTGCGAACACATGCAAACCCACACATAACACACACGCACACACATATACACACACACACACACTCACACACAACACAAGCATATATATATAGAGTGGTGATCGATCTCAGTCATTTTTATGTATGAGATCAGAATCAGAGAACATGCTGCTGTTTCAGTTTGAGCATGGGTTCTGGTTAAGATTTGTGTGGGCTTCCTGCTAATCCTGCTGATACAGCTATATGTTCTTTTCCCTCACTATACTCCCTGTAGCTAGCTAACAGCTATGTTTGCTGTTATCTGGGTGATAATATTGCACCTTTTAACATAGGATAAACAGAAGAGGTGTTAGTGTGATCTCTTTTGTACATTGATGAAATATTTTTTTCTCTATCTATCTATGCAGAGTGTTGTACATCATTCAGACATGTTATACTCTCGTATATGTGGACAGATATCGAATGAGCTTTTTATGCTTTCGCTAATCACTATTTGAAACTATGTCCATGTGACCTAGTCATTTTGGCCCAGCACCGGCCCTAGTTTTGGCTTGGATGTGTGTGACCACCTCCAGTTTTCCAGCCACACATTGACTATGATGAAACTTAAGTGTTACCAGGCCTGATTTCTGAAATTACTAAGATAGATTCGAGTGAACTGCAAAGACAGCAGGAAGCAGGTGTGCCCTATACTTCTTGGCTGCGTTCTCTGCATTGTATCAAGGAGCTCATGCAGCTGCAGTTCACACAGCACAGTCACATCCACCGCATTCTTCATTAGCAAAAAGTTAACTCTAACACATTTGTGCACAGATGTACTGTGGCACAAACATCCAAACATTTATCATATTCATTATTTATCAGTCTTTAACATAAAATAACAAATAATAATCATAATAATAATCATAACAATATAATCTTATACATATAGTCATATATTTTACATATATATATAAAACTGTATATATACAGCTATATAACTACATTTCATATTTCAGCCAGCATTGTGTTTGCTACAAAACATATTTGCTAATGAAAAATTGTTTATGAATGTAGTTTTTAGGAGACAGGTTTGCACTATGGGTACTTCCCCTCCACTTGGTATCTATCCTTTCTATCTACAACTTAAAAATAATTTGTTGTACAGTTATAACACTGTTGCAGTGCTTCGATTATGAGGCCAGCTCATCAGAGTGGCCCCTTTGATCTAAATTGTGATCTAGGTCTTGTAGGCTTGATTTAAATACAGTGGATTTCATTGGCAGCATTCAGGAATTTACAGTTTGTTTCAAATTGCCATATTTACAGTGGAACAACTCAATAATAAGACAATATTGCACAATGATTGTGGAAACTGCTCATGTCTTAATACCACAATGGTCAAATGTTTGGCTTTTACATAATATTTCCATACATTTGCATTGAACAATAGCATATCACAAACATAACCAATTCCCTAATGTGAATCTGATAACTTCTTTCATTAAAATAGCTGCAGTGAATCCGATGACTCTCAAGTCCTGGAAGTCAGAGGTTTTCACTGTGAAATAACAGCCTGCACCCCACTTCTTTAATTAAAAACATCAATTGAAGAGGGAGTTTCAATACAGACAATGTAAATAATATATTCACCTCTGCCCCCATCAGACACTCAGATGTTTAGGAAGAAAATGGGAAAATTCAGAAGATAGATAAGTGCTAGAAGCACACGAAGCTACTGTTTCTTCCATTGTATGTGTCCATACATTGTATTGGTATGGCAAGTTCCATGTATACCTTCCATTTTTTAAAATAGTTTCATTCAATCAGTTTTCTGACCCAAGGCAAAATTAAAGTGTGTTTAAATAAACTAACCAACTACACATTCTAGTCCTGTAGTCATGCCTACCAGTTTTGCCAAGAGCTACAGCCATCGTTGTGTTTGCTATACATTATGTTATAATATGCCCTCTGAGCGGCGCTTCTTCATTGGCTCTACTGAAGTTAGCATGCTAACCAGCTAGCTTCGGCCTGGTTGACCCATCTCGTCATATTTCTATGCCAAGTCATTGAGGCATCCGGGCTACACTGGAGAGGTAGCGCTTCTCAAATAACAAAATGCACATGTATCAAACAGTATCTGATGGATCTATACAAGCAAGCTGATGCTGTTTGAAATGCATGGAGGGGGCTAGTCTAAACAGTTATCGATCATATCCTGTGCAAATATAAAAACGTGTGCATCTGCTGAGTATAACTACAGAGATGTTCCACTTTTCTGAACAGCATGGGTCCTATATTTTCACCTTGAATACTGATTTTTATCTCGATTAGAAGGAAATTGAGGAAGGAAGGAAATTACATATCCAACATATAACCCCGCAGCCAAATGACTTAATCTTGATTGCCCACTATGATAACATTAATTCAAGTCCTCAGCGTTTTTTAAATACATAAAATAAGATAATTATATATTGTTTTTGTGAAAGATTAGAAGGGTGCTTTGAGTTGAGGTTGATACTGTTAAGAGACAAATACACTTATAAGTATTGGCATGTAAGCAAGTATTTGTTTTGTTTCATATCATTGTAAAATGGATGTATCATAGCTCTTACGCAAATGAAATAAGAAAATGAAAGCTCTCTGCTAATTTGCGTTGAACATTTATTTTGTGATGTTATACACTAAATGACGAATGATTGTGAGAACAACCGCCAGCTGCAGTGCTGTCTGTTATGTATTGACCTTTCATTCTCAAGCGTCCTTCTCTTACCTCCAGGTTACAGCCGCCCCCATATCAACCTATGTAGCAATACTATGCCAGGTTGCATAACGGATTGATTTTTTTTTATGCAGGTCTGCAGTAAATGACATCCAGAAATGACACCTCTAATGTGGTTCCCTGGGATGTAGTTTATTTAGGTAATTGCCTAAATAAGACTGAAGGTACTGTTTTACAAATGAAATACTGTTAATTTTAGCCTCATCAAGAGCTTCAGTGATAAAAGCGTAATTTAGAGTGCAACTAAATAGTAGCAACTCTATTGAGGAATGATGGCCTATAAAAATGCCACTATACCACTAAAGAATTTCTTGTTATCAGTAACCAGCACCGTCTGCTGTTTTATAAGGCTGTTTTTGTTTTGTTTCACTTCTGTTCAGATGTATTGGAGCAAATAATTTCTATAAAAACAGACATAAATCTGCAGCAATGCACACATGCCAAGTAGAAACACTAAAATAGAATTTCAGTGGAAAAAAACATTTTTTTTTTTAATAGTCACTGATTTGCATTACATAACATAATAACTTCATTTTGAAACAATAATTTTAAATCATGAAAATAACCGACATTCAGAAGCAAAGCAGGAAACATAAGGTTTTTGTCTTATCTTCCTCCAGAAGACTCACTGCAGTATTCTGCAAGAAGCCATCCACTTCATAAAAATGATGGTCCAATTTGGCTTTTGTTGTATCTCACAATGCTGCCTGTCGATGGGTGCATATGGAAGATCAAAGACACTGCTGTACTTATGGGATGGAATAAACAAATCTATATTGAATCTTTTCATTTTCACCCTCAAGGACACAAATGTGGCTTTCATGAAGGATTCACCCTTGATGAGACTAAATTCTCTTAGCCTGCACTGTAGCTTACAACATGAATGGCATTACTCTGAACCAGGAGAAACAGAAAAAACGCAAGTCCTTGATTCTGAACGAGATGCTGATTGGATGGGACAGAATCTTTGGCAACCAGTTTAGCCTTGGCTGTATTAGCCAAGGTCATTCCACTAGAGACATCCCAGACTGCATTTCAGGACTGGCCTGCCTTTTTCATTTGTTTTCTTCTCTGCAAAGGCCATGTTATCTCTATAGCATCTGCACCAACTATACCTTCCTCAGACTTCACTGACATTATAAAGCGTCTCAAGCACATTCTCACACCCAAGTTGTCACATATGGTCAAATACGAACCCCTTGGTTCCCCTTAAGCATAATTTTTCAATGTGCAGAGGCAATGTATGTAAATATTGTACGTGGTTTGTAAGTGGTATGTGTGGTATAATGATGTAGTATGTATGGTAAAGCATTAGTCCCTTTTTGTATTGGATTTTTTATTTTGTTGCACCATATGATCCAAGGAGAACATAATTTTGTCTCTGCTGTGTACCATACTGTAGATGGTCGTGATGACAAGTAGGGCGATATGACTTCAAATCCATATCACGACTTTTATGCTCAATGAACGATTACTTTGGTGCTTATCCATCCCTCTCTTTTTTTGGACATATTCGTCAATGTGATTGTGGTGGTGTGACCTTTGGTTGATATCCGTGTTGCGTTCACCACTGTCTGGACTGAGAAGTCTCAATCAGGAGGTGAGGCGGGTGTCTGCGTTATCGTTTTCAAAAGTCTCCTTTTCTGCTCATCCAGCATTTTCCAAAAGCGTCTTTTCTTTTAGGGGCTTGAAAACTCAGAAGTAGGGTGGATGCCAGGCACATGGACGTGGAAAAAGTGATACAATAAAAACTAAAAACCATATCAATGGGGCATTTGTTGTATGGGTAGGAGATACTTGACTGAACACAAGGTAGTAGTTCATGAAGGCAGGCATTGGGGAAAGCATTAACCAAATCGATCAGCATGAACAAGATTAAGTCAGTGAGTATTTTTAAATGTCTTTTTTTTTATACTTTTTCAGTCAATTGCCCAGCCCCCACAATAAAGCTCTACTTGACTTGAGTTGACTCGATTATTTTATGGAATGAATGAAATACTGCATTCAGTCATCAGTCAGACCCAGACTCGGGAGTCTATTGTGACCAAAATAGTTGACTAGCAGACATACAAAAATGGTTAATATCTTTTATTTGTTTATGTTGTTTATAAGCTTAACTGGACGTGGTTGATGCATTGTTAGTGGTTGTGCTAATGTAGACTCATTCTCTAGACTGACAAGGTTTGGGGTTTATTTTGCCCCTGCAAGTTGACAGGATTGATTCCTTAGGGTAAGGCTTAAAAAAACAAACAAAAAACAAAAGAGAATCATCTGGATGTTAACAAGGTTAAAAACTTGATTTTCATCAGAGCAGGCCTTTAAGGTCAGGGAAAGACTGTGATGTGGTTGAATACAGAGAAAGTTGTGACTTCTGTGACTTCAAAACTATAGTGTAAGCAGACAACGGGCTGCTTGACTCATGTGTCGACTTTCAACATAGCAGACAACATTGTCTTTCAGACTACCTTGCACATTGTAAAGTGATGCTAAAGGGGAACCTGTGCATTACAAAGTGTCCTGACCAAGCGTCCGAATGTGACGACTTGGGAGTGAGACCGCCGTTGCATTTCAGTCTTACACCTTACCAGCAATAATTCATGAGCATTGGCTATACCTCTAAGTGCCATTCACTTCCTGACAAATGGGGCATAGAAATAGGTGCACGGTTTGATTTCTTTCTCAGTGCCATGCAATTAGACTAATATCAGTATGATGTATGTGATCATATTTTTCTATTTTTCTGCTTAACTCCAGTGTTTCTCATATGGTCAAATATAGCATGATTCTCAGTTATAGTTTGCTTTGATCTTAATTTACTTCGTTTTAAACTACATATTAGTAACTGCTGGGTTGAGTAATGAATAAGATCATGTGTGATGACATAATATATGCATGTGACTGTGAGCAGTGTTCTCTGCCATCTTAGAATGCTTTATAAGCATGTAAGTGTAATCAGGGCTATTTCTGGACTTCCTGGTGTCCGAGGCCAGACATCCAGTAATGTAACTGAGGTGACTGATTTTTTTATGACAATATTTTATAGTAATTGTAATAACTGAATTACATTTTAGTTAAATTATGTAATTATTTACTTTATTTGACTTCATTCAGCCTTTGTTGTGTAACATCTGTAATTTGGAACCTTGATACTAGTGTCCCTGTGTAGGTAAGTCCAGGATAAGTCATTAGTCATGAGATATCCTTTCATCATGGTTGGAATATGATATGGAACATAAGAAACCTGCTTACTCTGATCACACCACAGGCACTCTCTGTCATTTCTGTACTGAGCTGCAGGTATTATCAGTATCTGTTATGTTTGACAGTTGAATAGCGCTGCACTGGCGTTATATAGTATTTTAATATTCCACAGAGATGGGATGTCAGTATGGATCTGCTGTTTCAACAATAGAATGATCAGAATAGTGAAGTTTTCAGTCAGCTACACTGTAGAGAACCTGCAAAATGTTGCTGAAATAGACAAAAAATAATTGCTCAGCTGCAGTTTGTACGTTTACGTGGTATGACAGTGGCACAGTGGGATGGTTTTCCCTGCTGCTTTTCCCACAGGAAATATTTGGTTTAAAACATTTATGTTTTATGCATTAATCACAAATTCTCGGATTGATCTTGATCTCCTCTAGGTTAACTTTGGATAGCCTACAGTATTTGTTATTTAAGGGTGTTGATGATTGTTTATCATTGTATCTTTTATTTTATTGTCTTTCTACTACATGATTCAAATATGTACCTGTGGCACATAGCACAGTTATGAGTCTTGGATCATATTACATGGTGTTTACATGGAAGCTGGGTAATCATTTGTCAATAAGCAGCAGCAAACAGTTTTGATTAATGATATGACAGCGAGCCAGTGCATCAGATGTTTAGTGCAGTGTGAAGAGTGGGTGTATTTCACAAAGGAATTTGTGCACTGGATGTCAGTTTGACAGACTTTTAAAAGGTGGATTAGGTCATTGAAAAAACAGAATTGCCCTCAGCTATGCCTAAAAATGGCCCAAATTACAACAGATTCATGAAGGCAAAAACTTATTACACATCCTAGAAAGTGCTATTCCATACATTATCTGGATGGTACATCACAAAAAATATGAGAGGAATGACTCTATCAGTGGAGCTATTCACCACAATAATACTGGGAATAACTGTGCACCACACATCAAAAGACCTATTTGTCGCTCTTTTTTTGTCTGAGATCAGAAATGCTGTTCCATATCTACTACAGCCTTGTGTTACTACAGAGAGAGTGCAACCTTTGGCTGTCATTCATAAATAAATTGCATTATAGTTGATCCTTCTAAGCCAAAACACCTTTTAAACATGCATGATAAAAAAGTTGTAATATAAATAAATATTAATACAATTGATAGTAAATATTTAGTGCAAACTGCAAAGTATTACTGATAAGCAATTTTAAACATTTGCCGAGAAAAAAATCACTGCTCACTACGGCAATGTACACAACTGTACAAAAGTGAAGGCTTGGGCCGAAATTCAATATCATTGAATATTGCAATATTTTTCATAATATCCAAAAAAACAAAACAACAAAAAATAAACAGATGAAACATGAAATACAACAATAGAATCATATAATGACACCCTCCCCCTTAAGCCTACTTGACACACAGGCTTATGTCACTTTCATCAATAAAAACTGAAGAAGTTGTGTCAAGGTGTACCAGTGGTTGTTCAGATATGTTCATTATTATGCTGTGTATGTTGAAGAAAAATATTACTGTACAGGGAACTGCATGAGCTGTTTGACCTCTCTGGCATCCCTAAAGACAGAGGTCAAATATGAAACTTGGCAGGGCACCGCACTCTGTCCCATTCCATCTGTCCTGTACTGTTTATGCGGTCCACATAACCGAATGCTACAACAGTCCTTAACACCTTTTTCCTGGCTTTGGTAGGAGTGAACCGGTGGCTTGGTGAACAATAACAGGCTCCAAAAATGGTACATTTTAAGAAAAGGGAAATGAATATCATTTGTTTACCTTCAGTTTCAATACTGTTTCAACAAGAGTGCCCATAATCATAAAACATATAGTATATTCCTGCAGGGACTGAGACTGCCTGAGTTTAGAGTGATCTTATCATACATAGACACTTTATGTGAACAGAGCTACTTCAAAATCTCAAATCTTGCCTCGACCCGAACGTAAATCTGCATCAGAAGCTTGTTGTAAACTCATTTTCCTGCAGTGTGAATGGATGTTGATCTTGAAGCACCTATTATGGTAAATCAAATGACAACATGCATGAGTGGTCTGTCACAAAAGACTGAGCTTGATTGACTCTGACCCCTAGCTTTTCTGCATAGGCGACCTGTCAGTTTGTCCAGTCATTGATAAGAGACAGTAAATCCGTCCTCTCTAAAAATGCCAGCATCACTCCCTATTTTCGCTGAGCTTTACAAACTGTCAGTAGATAGTGGCATTTCAAATGACAGCCGCTTATCTGAGCAAGCTGCAGTGCTTTTGCCAATGGATGCATTGGTGATATACCGAACACGTTAATGTTGGAAGTTCAGCATCCTGTACTCAGTCTTAAGACTTCTTTCAGTCCAGAGTTACTTGCCTTTTATTTTGTCCCAGTGAAGGTTGTGTGAATGTAGTGGTGACTCTGCAGCACTTAATCTATCACTGCTAGCAAACATGATGTTTGAAGACCAAACACTTTTTCATGATTTGAGGGGTAAAAGATTCACAATGCATATAAACTGCTAATAGGAAACAATATTTTCTTCTATCTCACTGTCCGATAGTAAGCAGCTGCACTGTTTCCAATTAAATTGAAATGTTCCACTGGACCGTTGATATCAAAGGCATATCTTGTACATGAAATTAGCTTACGCCTTTAGATACTTAAGGAAAAAAAGGGACAACATTACTACTGGGTGTAGTGCATCCAATTAATGTCAATGAGGGCTAATTTGACAACTATTCCTGACAGCCTGTTCCCTGTACTTACTCATCTGAAACATGAACAATTAATTACAGGTGGTTCAGATTGTGATTGAAATAATAAAAAAAACTAATTCTAAGTAATATGCACCAGTATCCTATTAAATGTGTACTAATAATATTGCAAAGATATAAATATCACATCCATTTGATTTCTTATTCTCATTCAGGATATTGCATTAATGTTGAGCAGGCTTTTATTCCTTGCTGTTTTTTGCAGACTGCAATTGTTTACAAATTTAATGTCGGACATATTTCAACCTGGATATGTCAAGTGTGTAAATTAAGGGATGAGACAACAAAATAACAGCACAGAAAGTACCTCTAAAAGAGTGTTGTTTTGATGATGAAGCTCTCACATCTTTACTATAGTTTCCTTGCTAATCTACTGCAAGCTATTAATCACTGCATGGTATAAAAAGGAGAAAAATTCATCAAATCTATAAATGTTGAATGACAAGAAGGCCACAAGTCATAACTGACCACCATAGTAAAATTCAGGGTAGGGTCGTCAGGGTGAAGCAAATGACAGTGAGGGATTGTGGCTCCACAAGTCCTTCCCGCCATGATATTAGTCATCATCGTCAGCTCAGTCCTTTCAGGGTTAGGTAGGATATTCATCACCAGCTGACTTGAGGGACTCTTCTTGAATATAGGAGGATTGGATATTTATGGACAAAGGAAGCAAATATCCCAGCTGCCAGTGGCTGGAGTTAGATCATTGGTGACCTTACTTATTTATGACTGGAGCCTTCTTGTCCTCATGTCAAGAGACATACCGTCAAGGACTCTCTGTCTCTCAACTGACAGAGAAATATATGTTTAGAAAATTATATCTGAAGAGTTGTAATTCATCGTATGTCTTAAGTAAGAGACTCCTTTTATTACCCATTCTTTCCAACACATCTTTCAATAAAAAGCAGCCACTGCTTTAAAATTGATGCTGCAGTAGAGACAACACAATGTCCTCAGTATGACTCCAACAGTGGTTTGAAAACAGCTGTATAAATTTCACAAACAGAAATACAGCTAAGGTCCACTGTTTTAATGAACCAAAGGTAAAAATAACAATAGAGTAATAGAACTAAATAATGTTCACAACCAGCAGCTATAACCCTATAAATGAAAATAATTAGATATGAAATCTTTATTGAATTTGTATAATACACTGAAATGTCCAGTCTGGACTACGTACTCCTGAACACCTTATTTCACCAACTATTTGCTCTAAATACTTGTAGACACGATTCTGAACCATTTAGTGGGTCAGCTTAAGTATTTATAGAATATACATGAAAGTTTAATTAGGAGCACGATTGTTTCACAACAGAACACTCAATACACTGTTGGTCTGTAGAACTGCACAAACTTAGCTAGGATATTTATAGCCTCATGCCTAAACAAGCCATTCACTTTTACTGAGGATTTTTTGGGACATTTCTGTGCCTTTTTTTGATAGGACAGTAGAGAGTGACAGGATATGCAAGTATAGGGAGTAGGGGACGGACATGCAGCAGAGTCTGGCCAACTGGGAGTCAAACTGGTGCTCAGGGCAATCTGAGCCCACATGATACACTCCCGAACCACTCGGCTATGAGTTGCCCCAATTTTACTGAGGACTTTAAATAAGCTAAGCTAAGCTAAGCAGCTTCTTTTGTCACCTGCAAACTCCCTTCCAAACTTGCAGTTTATACCAATGGGGACAGGCGACGGGGGTAGCTCTGTGCCTGAAATCTTGGCAACTCCATTGACCTTCACCTCTCCATCCACACTGTAATTATACACACCATAACTAATTATGCCATGTCTAGATGATTAGCCAAGCTGTACAAGAACATTGAATCACTATGCTGCACTGTCAAGCCTAGGAAAAAGATGTTTAAAGTCCAGCCCCATTCCTATTCTTTCAGAGAGTGTTAATCATCTTTTTAGTTCCTTCACCAGTGCCTGCGAAAACTCTATTTGGCAGCAGGATTTGATTTCATCAGTAATTCTGAGTTCTTCAGGACTAGGCACGGCCTCTACAAACTGAACAGCCTCCAATCAAATAAGAAAGGAACCAAGCAACTAGTTTCTAATTTTATCCATTGTATAACTTCTAATGCTCCCTGACACCCACCTCAGAATGACCCCTTAACGCACTTATCCTCAGCGATGGTCCTGCTGGTCTGTTCTGTGATTTTTAAAAATATTATTCCTGTTGTGACCACTGACAGAAGGAACAGGTGTTCAGAAGCCATCTCTCTCCCCGTAGGGTCACACCATGTAATCTTATTCACTTTCCCTTCTGGCCTATGTGTCCACCACTGCCCCGTGCCAAGTAATATATTAAAGGCAGCGCTACTTAATGTAAGATCTGAGTCATATCTGGACATGTTAATGATAACAGAGTTATAGGTGCAACCTGAGGATTTTACTCCTCTAATTGAAGTCTCTCCTTCTTGCTAGTCTGACTTTTGTCAGACTGTTGTCCCAAGTGTTTGAGAAGGTGGGGAAGGGGTGGTTGCCTTCTTTTAGGACTAATATCTCTCTCAATATGAGAGAGATTGATATATCACACACTTCCACTTCTATTTAAGGTGGGTACCCAGTGTCTGTGCCTTCTATGTTATAAACCAATTCTTCTTTTGGCTTCATATTGAATTCTCAGAGCTCCTGTCAATAGTCCTATATAACAAGTTTTTAATTGTAGGTGATTTAAATATTCATGTCTGCTGTACCTCTAACAGTCTGAGCGCTGAGTTTTTATCCATGATAAATTCTTCTAATCTCTCTAACACTCGCTAGGGCGACACGCTTGATCTTACATTATCTGACTTGCTATGTTTTGGTCCTTGTATTTCAATGACTATTGTATTTTTTAAAATTTGGTTTTACCTCCCTTGTTTAGCAGTTTTCGTACGCAGCTCTGGTCACCATTAGGCCCTTAAGACTCTGATGAAGCTCTTCAACACGGAGGTTAAAGCCTCTACACACACCTACTTTTCTAATCTCATTGGATCTAATATTTCAAAACCTAAGGTGCTCTTTAACATTGTAAGATGTGCCACTCATGCTCTTCCTGTCCCCTGCGTAGGTGATAGTCCTGAAACCGGCAATTAGTTTTTAAACTTTTTTAATCAAAAACATCTCCCTCATTCATCTGAGTATTATCACAGCCATAGATCCCCCATTAGTTTCTGTACCCATTAGGCCTAATACTCACTTTCCTCTCTTCAACCCTGTTTCTCAACCTACACTGTTGCAAATTATCAACAACATGAACCCCTCCTCCTGACATTCTCCCCTTCCAATTTTTTAAATAAGTTTTTAACACAATTTGTCCTTCATACTGAACATTTTGAAACAGCTCCCTTTGCTTCTGTGCCTTGCTATTTCAAAAATGCTCTTGTTCAACCCCTGTTCAAGAAACCCAGACTTTTAACTTTCTTCCTTTTCAACCTTAAGTCCTGGAGAAGTTGCAAATAAACTTTAGCCTTTATAATTTATAATTCAATGTTTGAATCTTTCCAATGATCTTTTGGAGCTCACCACAGTATAGAAACTGTCCTTCTTAAGGTCATGCATGACTTGCTTTTAGCTGCTGATGCTGGATGCCCCTCCATTATAGCACTCAGTGCAGGATTTGACACAGTTTATCACATGTCCCATTTAGAGTGGCCATGCAGGATGAGTTGTGGCCTTGAATGTTTTTTTTTTTTTTTTTTTTTTAAGTATTTTTTTTGGGGCTTTTTATGCCTTTATTTGACAGGACAGTAGAGAGACAGGAAATGGGGAGGCAGAGAGTGGGAATGACATGCAGTAAGGGCCGTCAAATGCGGGACTCGAACCGGGGCCGACTGCAGCGAGGACTGTTTAGACCACTACACTACACGACGCCCCAGGCCTTGAATGGTTAAAGTCATACCTTACAGACAGGACGCTCTTTGTTGCTATTGTTGAATTGAGGTACTTGGCCTGATTCTACTCACAATTTTCATGCTGTCATTGGGACATCTCATACGATCGCACAAAATCAATTTCCATTTTTATGCAGACGATACCTAGGTGTATCTCAGCTCTGACCCCAATCATTTCAATTATTTTTTTTAGCTTATAAAATGTCTTGAGGACATTCATAAATGGATAGCTCTAAATTTCATTCAGCTAAACTCAAAAAAGACTGAGATACTTTCATTTGGCACTGACTCATCCGACACTCAAATTACAAACAGACAGACATTACCCCCTACCTTGGCGTTTTAATTGACAGCAACTTCACTTTGAACAGCCTGTATCCAAAATAGTTCTGTTATAAAGATCCAGTTCTCAGAACATCCCTAAATACACTGTAGCATTTTATGTCATCGAAATCATGGTAGTGGAAACAGAAATGTTACATATAATGTGTTGTGGACACTGCATAGAAATCACTGTAAACTGTTCTTGCAAAATTGCTAAGAAACACAATAAGAAGTTGGAATAAGTGAGGAGAGAGGACAGTAGATAAAGAAAAAGAAGACAGCAGCATAACTGCAACAAATAGTGAGAGATAAAAAAAAGACAAAAATAAAAAATCTAAACAAAGTTTTGTTGTATTCCCACATACTCCATTGATTTGGCGTTTTATAAAAAGTAAAAGAAATCAAAGCAGGGATTTCATTTCCAAAGGAAATTATCTTTTGAGGTGGTCCTTTCCGCCGATGAAGATACTATTTTTAAAAAAAGTTACCTGCTCAGGCTGTCATATCAGGTGTCTCTCTCAAAGCTCACCTCAAAAAGTGCACCTGACTGCAACCCTAACACACCTCACTTTGCCAAAATATTCTTTATAAAAGCTTGCTTGCCTAGTTCGCACAGTATATGCCAGTATCTACCAGCCAATTATCTAAACTAATTGGTGACAATATGTTGAATTTTTAGGTGTGAGCCTCCTACCAGATCAGAGACTTATAATTATGGGTGTGATAATGTGAGACAGTCACACCTTAGCTGAAGAAATCTCATCCCTTTCCATGTAAATTCCCAGGCTGTGTATCCTAGAAATCTTCAGATACAGCCAACAGAAACTGCTAAAAGCATGGTCTGTTTGTGTTAGAGGGGTCCTTTGTCTCTGTTTCCTATCAATTTGATAGTTTGATGGTGGGAAGAGTCGCAAAGTGTCAATTGTGGGTCTGTAACTCTGCATGTCCTTATAACGAACTTCCTTAATGGCTTGTGACTGATGCCAGGCCAGGTATGTATGCTACAGTGCTATGATTGACTCTACATCCAGATTGAAAATACCATACCATTCAGACCATTCCTATGCAATCACGTAACTGCTTTGCAAGAGCTTCCTCCAGGCTAAAGCATCTTATTTAAGAGTAGGCTTTTTAAGTAAAGGTTACATTTACTGTATCAGAAATTCCCATTGGGAAAATGTTTTTTTTTTTTTTTTACATAGCGCATGTGTACACACATACACATGCATATACATATATACATACATACATACACATACATACACATACACACCTACGTATATGTTTACAAAAAAGAGTGAAATGAATGGTGAATGAAAAACAGCTTATGATTGCCAGATACTGTATCAGGGTATGTCTATATCTGTTTGTTTCTTATTCAAATGTGATTTAATTTGACCTAGTGAATCCATGTGGTCACCGCACAGATCTTGCAGAATGTATGCTGCCTGTTCCATAGATACTAATTCCAGATAATCTTTTAACCAGTTGTCTATATTGAAACAATTGGGTTTCCTCACCTTCCAATTTATGAGTATTATTCGTTTTACTGAAAGAAATGCCAAACCTACTAAGTGTTCCCAGTAGACAAATTACTGGACATGATGAGAAATGTATTTCAAATAATGTACACAAATAATCTCTCACCTTCAACCAAAATGTTTTTTGAGTACCGGTCTTCCCACACCCATGCCGACACTTATCTGAAACATCACTGTTCATTTTCATAAGCTTGTGCGGGGTGATGTAAGACCTGAACAGAATTTTCCTTTGTATAACTTTATACCTTAACATTATGAAAGATAGTTTGAGCGACTCACTATAGCTTCCCACTGGTCTCTTGTAAGTTGTATATTTAAGTCTTTCTCCCATTTTGCTTTTATTGATACATTACGTTCAGAAAAAATACTACATATTAGTCTGGAAACCTTACCTCTGCCAGTGCCTGCATCTCTTAGCATAATGTCGATAAATTTGTTGTTAACAAAAGTAACATTTTTCTGTGTAAAATTATTCATAATAGACTTAATTTGCAAATACTGGAAAATGTCTGAATTATTTAAACCAAACTTTATCTTCACCAATGAAAATTCAACAAGTTTCCATCACTTTTAAATATATGATCCAGCTCAGCAATGTTTTTTATTTCGCTACACTTCATTATTGAGAGGTTTCCTGCCAGCCATACATAATTAATTCATCCATATGGGGCAAGAGGATACAGATATACCACTCATTTTAAGTTGTCTGTTTAATGCTTTAGCTGTTTTACATGAAAACAGAACTACAGGATTTTTAATGCACTTATCACACTTAGGGTAGTACCAGAAGGAAGCCAGGGAAACATCTTTGCAATTTGTGGATATAATCTTTTATTCCATTGCCAGCTACCTATGTCTACTTGGTCTTTCTTGTAGGCCCAGGATACTGGGTATATGCCATTGTAAGATAAATAATGTGCATACACATGTGGTGTTCCTAATCCACCTTTGTTCCTAGGAACTACTAATTTTTTCTGACCAATTCTAGGCTTTTTACCCTTCCATAGGAACAAAGAAAACAATTTGTCAATTTCAATAAACCATTTCTGAGGGTTTTCCAAAGGAATGGCAGAAAAAAAGGAAGGCTAGTCTCGGGAGCATATTCATCTTAAGCACTTCGTCCATCTATTCAGATCATCTCTGATAGTTTTTAATAGTTTGGGGCCATTCGACTCAAAAATGCTATCAATTTGGGGATCTAATGTTGACACCGAGATACCTCATACCCTCTGACCTCCACGCAACAGGGATTGAGTTCAGATGACTGGGATGTGTGAGACGATTTAAAAAAATGGCCTCACTCTTGAACCAGTTGATCCACTACCCAGAAAATGTACTGAAATCACTGATGAGTTTCATTAAATGGGGCACAGAGAGAGTAGGTCTAGACAATGTCAATAAAATATCATCTGCATAAAGGTTAGCTTTAAAATCATAGCTGAAAAGTGTAATACCTGTAATGTTCTGGTTGTTCTTGATAGCACAGGCGAGGGGCTCAAGTGCTAGAGTAAAGATAACTGGTGAGGCTGGACATCGCTGTCTAGTGGATCTAAAAAGCTGAAAAGGAGGGGATATTAAACCATATGTCTTGACACATGGGACTGGGTTGTGATAGACGGCCTTAATCCATTTTATGCAAACTGGGCCAAAACCAAACTTTGAAAATATATGAAACAGATATGACCACTCCATCCTATCAAATGCTTTTTCCGCATCTAAAGAGATTGCAACAGCTGGGTATTAGAGAGATGCAGCCCCTGACATTACATGGAAAAAGTCTTTGCATGTTATTGGCAACATGACGTCCAGCAATAAAACCAACTTGATCTATATGAATTAATGAGGAGATGACTTTCTCGAGACGACTGGCAAGAATTTTAGCAAAAATTTTATAATCATTATTTAACAAACTAAGGCGATGAAATGGTACATTTGTAAATGATCTCTACCCGGCTTTGGTAACAGTGAAATAACAGCAACATTCATGCTATGAGGCATAGATTGAATAGCTATTATATCTCTATATAATAAAGTCAGAAAGAAAGGCAATGTCATTCTGTCGGTCAGTCTGTCTGCTGGTTGGTCCACCGCTTTGGTCCAGACAGAAATATGTCAATAGCTAGTTGATGGATTTCCATGAAATATACTAGAGATTTATGCTCACGAGAGAATTTATCCTATTGAACATTCAACTCCCCCCACATGTAAAGCCCTACAGAGCTGCTTCCATGGTTGTTAATTTTACAGGTTGCATGAAATATAGTGCAGTTGCATGTATCCTCAGCCTACCTGGGTTTGCCAAAATATTATTTTGAAAGGTTTATTCAGCTGCTTCACAAAGCATATGTCATCATCAGGCAAATTTCACTTACCCAGTAAAATATGTTGACATCTAGATGAATCTTTCCTAACTGTGGTACAGACATTCATGGTTCACAGGCTGCAAAATTCTTAGTCCTGTTAATTAGCATACCAGCAACCATAAATAATTCAAACCACTGGCTTGTTGTTTGCAGGTTAAAGGTTCACAGCAAATCATTTTAGCTGGTTGATTTAAATTATTTTGTTAAACAGAAAATAATTTAAATAAACCAGCTAAAACCAATGATGCATTCATTTATTGGTTAAATTAGTTTTAATTACTAAGCATCCCTGTACTTCTTAGCTGTCAGGATGCCTTGAATATTTAGAGTATTTTAAAAAAAAAAGTCTTAATTATCATCATGCTACAATTGGGCAATTATTGCAATATCATATGTTAAGAATAAAGTTTCATTCGACAATGCAGTTACGTCCTGGGATTTCTTTCGTTGTTTTGAAGAATGTTAAATTTATAACCCATACATATACATAATCTGAGAGCTATGTATTTGTATGGGCTCAAATGATCTTCTGTTTCCATGTTTGTTCTGGTTCAGAATGCATGCTTTATAACCATTCAACCCTGCAAGCAAGTATAATAATGAAAGCCAGACAGTGCACACAGAGCAGATGAGAGGCGGCAGCAGCATTCAGGGCCACAGAGTTCCACCACAGAGTTCGTCAGCGCAGATATGATGGAAACAATAACAGGTTTGCAGAAGAGCCTATTATGCTGTGCTCCTGATCATATTATTATGGGTCTGTGCAAAACTGTGGCATTTCCCTTCAACACACTTTTAAATACCACATTTTAGCTGTCTTCATGCCACTCCCCGAGGCTTTGTGCTGAAGGGCCAAGAGCAGAAGAATGGTTTATATTTGTCTTCTCTTTGGCTTTTGATAAGGATAATAAATCCTCCCCCCCAAGCCTTTTTACTCATCTTTGTTACAGACATACTGAAAATGGAAGGCGCCACATTGCATTCTTAGCTCCGTAATACTATTCACTGCAAACACATTGGCTCTGAAATCAGACATGTGAGACTCTATGCTTTCAAAAGCAATTTTCACTGTGTTAAATATGTTTATTGTGATGTTCGACTTGCAGGGAAAGTAAAGAATAGTTGATAAATCAACAGGGAGAAAAAATTTCACGGCTGATTAATTTAAAAAATAGTTCACCCTTTTTATAGAATTAATTTAACATGAAGGCTTCAAATCGAACTCTTTATGCATCTGAAGACAAAAGGAAGATATCTTGATCTTGTGAAGGACCTGCTCTGCCCTGTGAGAAAATGGGACAGGGAGATAATGAATATTGAATGAGCATATCTACTTCAAGCAATCATCCCCATTGACCAAATCCCATCGGCACACAAATCATCTGTATGGTTATGCTGAGTTAATTAAGATCTAGTGTGTGGAATTAATCGAGTCATGCCACTGCAAATGTCTTCAATCACTGGACCTTCACTGTCTCAGTGGTGAGTATTTTCACAAGCTGTGAGAGGAGAAATGGATATGATGACATAATACAGAACATCATCACAATCAAAATGTGTATTTTATACAGAAAGCCAAACCCACCTGATGGAGAGGAAAATGCTCTGGCCTTCCTCGTTTCAAAACAAACCTATAGGGACACCAAGTAGAGATATAAGACTGTTATGTACTTCTGCGTTGCTGTTTGTGTGAGTGGAATATCGTTCAGGCTTATATCTGGGGAAATACTGTATCCTCTCAGACTTCTTGGACTTCCGCAGATAAGAAAAATGAGTGAGATTATACCTCATTTTTCTTCTCAATGCCAACATTTTCCTTTCCATTGCCAGTTGTAATTGTGCCCTCCAGACTTTTATACAGTGAGTGCAGAAATTGGTTGGCCAAAGAAAACAGCCCTGGCTGAACAAAAAGCCCCAATGAGCCATTTTCTGGAGTTGTTGTGACACATGCAGGAAAGCAATCACCCTTTATTGAGTTAAGTTAATTAAATAAGGAAATTGGTGAAAAAAACAGAAGAAAAAAAAAAGATAACAGGAATATGATCTCAGTTCTTTGAAGAGGTCTCAATTTATCTGGAATGACTAAATCTGTTTAACTGTTGTAAGCGATAATTTATCATTTGTCAACTCTGAAAACACAATTATCCATGTACTGCAAGACTGAGAAACAAGTCCATAGGTTGTCTGCAGCAGCTTATTGAGACCCGTAGTGAGGTTTCATTGTTAGACGACCTCTAGTGGATGTAGTAATTATAACAGGAGCAAAGAGGAAGTCAGTAGACTTCAAAGTCAGGGGTGGTTGAGGTGGATGGGTGGGTTGACCAAACACGGGACTTGCTACCAATAAAATTGTTTAGGTTGGAGGTGTTGTTGGCAACTCTGAACTCTCTGTCCATACTCAACAGATCATTTAGTTGGACAATAATTTGTGTGACAGGGAGACACAGAGGGCTCTATTTTAACAAACTAAGCACATGGATCAATGGAGTATTTGGGGCGTGTCCAAATCCACTTTTGTTAGTTTGATGGTCGCAGCGCCGGGTGCATGGTTCAAAAGGGTTGTACTTAGTCTCTCAATTAATCATGGGTGTGTTTTGTGAAATAAACCAAAGTGCCATCTTCCATTCCCTTTACAAGCCAGGTATGCTTGCACCTTTGCAGACTGCTACTATAATGGCAGATTTGCAAGGTGTCTATGGCTTACAGCAGACTCTCTCTCTTTCTCCCTGTCGTTGACTGTCCATTTCGCCCCATTTCCTCCAGTCCCTGGGGAAAATGGAATTAGGGCCAAAAGTTTTATTTACAACCTGAAAAAGCAAGCAGACAGTCACAATAAACAGGCACAAAATACACACAATAAACAGTGCAGTCAGAGTTTTGTTGGCCTCTGTGTGTGTGTGTTTGTGTGTGTGCAGTTCAGCACCCCGTGCGCCTGCATGTGTAGGCACAAATTACTGTCTTGATAATGCACCCTTAAAATAACACTGAAATACTGCACCTTTGACTTCAGACCAAAGACTGTATATAAAAATGGAGCTCGACTCTGGGTCTGGAGAATGAAGTCAATGCGGAAGTGCCTTAAACTTGCCTTCTATCTAATGACCATCAGAGGGCGACTTCACTGGTTGCAAAAAGAAGTCATATTATACAGAAATCTATGGTAAATTACCCCTACATCTGACTTGATTTATTACCTCAGTAATTGTTTTCATTATGTGTTTATGGTTTCAATCACTAGTTTGAAGTCTTCTTCAGTAGAACATGATATATGTTCCCATTTAAAAGAAAATAGATGCACAGTGGTTTTGGGGCAAGACAAACATGTGATTGACACACAGGGTGACCTGCCTATCAATCTGGAAAGAGGCCAGAGCGATGTGTCGGAGCTTGGACCCGTCATTGTGTGCTCAGTTCATGAACGTTAGTTGTGACATGCTGTTTGCCTGAAAATGTTTTGCTCAGCATTCAGTTGTACTAAAAGACATTCTGAGGAGTCTGCGGTTCACTTTTTCCAGTAAGTACATTTTATTTCATGCCTATTTTTCGCTAGCCAAAATTAGCATCCCTGTTAATATCACAGTGGAGATGAATTACGGGTGCACCTTGCTAAACAAGCTAGCTAGCTTGTGCTAGCATTAGCTGATAACTTAGGGATTGTTATGCTAACGGTAACTGGCGGTACCTGGCAATGCTGGGCTGGTAACCCTTATTAACCTGGGTAAGGCCATGGAGGTGTTCATTCAAAGCCCAATAAAAAGGTGAATTTAACCAACGTTAATCTAACGATGTTTGTTTTGTGTTTCTGGCACATGTTACCCAGTATAATGTGCAGCGTTAAAGTAATTTAATACATTGTCAATCAGGTCGTTGTTATACTTCAAATTAAGATAACAACAGGTACATTTAAATGTGGTTAAGACAGTAATGTTAACTTTACCTGCTGTAAACTTGCTATACCTATTAAGTTAAACAGGTTATTAAAGACTGAAAGTTTTGAATATGATCAAAGTAGAATATGATTATTAATATGATCAAAGTAGAAGTGAAATGTGAAGTGACTAGAGCCTTTCTTATTATTAAGTACATGGAAAACCCAAAACACAATCTTTCCAATATTTACATCATGTTACCTTGAAATGAACCACTGTTGTTGATGCTGTTACACTTATGTCTTTCTTCCACTTTGGTCTGTCTGACTGTTTTAAGATTACTCTCTCACATATACAGATTTTAAATTCTATGCCATTCACAAAATGACTAAAAAGTGGGTTCTTGTAAAATGTATAGAAAAAATACTTGTCATATAGAAGATTGTTCATTTAATACACATTCATGCAACTATCCTAACAGCTGATATATGTTTGTGATCAACTGTGATCTGTGTGTGTCTTTACTAAAGTGTTTGTTTTTTACTGTCATTTGAAAGGTACTGCATGGACATCCTTAGTTCTCAAATGGGCTGTGATGATGATGCTAGAAAACCTCAAATGAAACTGTTGAGAAGTTTGTTTTTTGTTCTCTTTATTATTCACAGGTTCAGTTTCTTACCTGTGTCTTCATTTCTGCTGTTGTTGACAGGTGATGGTAGCACCACTTTTAAGAAGAGAATTTATTAATATTATACTGTGATTAAGTGATGAATCAACTCCAGCAGTCACCACCTCCAATTCGCCATCAGCATGTTTTTGATGCTTCATTGACAGTGTTCTAGGACAGCAACATTTAAACATTTCCATTATTTATGTAGTCAGTTAAAGCTAACATAGAAATAATGTGTATGTAACTATTGTGAAATTCATTCAAGATGTGTTAAAGCAAGAGCTTCATTAATAACTTTAATGCACATTAAAAACTACATTAATTACAACAGTTTACAATGCTGGAAACATGTATAAAAGAATGTAATAAATGGATGAATTATATACTGTAGTGTGCAATTTAAAATTAATTGTAACTATTTTAAATCAGAAATAAAAAATACATTTGTGGATGAATTTAAAGATGAATTTCACTGTCATATGTAAGTTTGCATAATAAAAAGAGGTAGTTGAATCTTCAGTGCAACAGAATTTTTAGTAACAAGTATAAAGCATTATTCATCATGAGTCATTGGGTATGAGACAGTTAATATTTATTTGCCCCAGTTACAATCTCCCTCTAGATAAGTGGTGCTGTTGGAACAGCACTCTGATATTAACTATAATGGCTGAGAACTATGAAATATGAACACTAATGTTTTAAACTATTTACAATTTGTTACAGCTACAGTGGAGTCCAAAAGTCATCTGACTGTATGTCTGACATGGTGCAGAGAGTACAGGTGTAGGGAACAAGGAAGAGCATAGCTGATGAGACTGAACAATGTTATGGCTACAAATGTTACATAAAAAAATTACTATATTATGACACTGTATCTGTGTTTCCATTAAGACTCAAATTCCACAGTGAACAAGCTGTCACAAATGAACATTTCACCACTGCTGAAGTTGGGCTTTAATAGACTTTGCAAAACAGTTTAAAATACACTGTTGCTCATAACGTTGGAATGAAATATTTTTTTTACCTCTTTCCATGAAATGATTATGACAATGTGATTTATTTCATTTCACCTGGGTAATTTGGACACATAATGTAATCATTGCACCTGGTCAAAAGTGATTACTGATGCATTTAAATAGGAATAAATAGAGGATTGTGCCTGAAAGCAAAATTATTCCAACTTTATGGGCAACAGTGTACAATGTCCACTGGTGGTGAATTGAACTCCATCATGCAAAAATAGCCTAACCTTATGTGAGGGAGATGTACATGCTGCCACTTAAACAATGAACACATGAGGCCAAAACACTGTCCACAAACCTGTAAGCTCTGCCCATTTTCCCCGGGTTGGCACTTGCATCCACCTGCATCTCAGGGTGATGCCAGAGAAGATTTTCATGTGTGGACACTGAAGGTGGAGGTGGTGCAGGTCCTCCTTCATTGCATAGGTGGTAGGTGTCCCCATATATCCAAATGTTGGCTGAATGAAAAAAACATTGGAATAGACAGAAATGTGTCACATTGTAAACTATAGAGTAAAAGGCAAAAGAAACAGCACTCTGAACAGATGATGGCACAGTTATGTGAAAATAAATGATTCCCTTGGCTTAGTAGTAAAAACAGTCTGTGCTGTTTCACATTGAATAAGAATAGAATAGAAACTAATACTTTGGTGTCATTGTGTAGGTGCAGATGTCATGATGGTTCTCAGCTCTCAGTGATGTTGTTCATTCTGAACGAGAGAAAGAATCATTCCAACAAATGTTTTGACTCCTGTCATCGACAATGAAATGAACTTGACCTGCAGAAGTAGCGGACAAACACTGAACTAAACTTAGTATTAACTAACACTTACAACACACACGTAAGCAGATCTCCTCTTCAACAACACGTCAACACACGACAACCCACTGTCACCGAACAACAAGTTCAGTTAGCTGCAAAGATTATTTTAACACTAAGCTGTAAAGTTTACCTCAAATTATGAATGCTAACTGTATTAGCAGTTACATCGTACTGCTTATCCAGGAGCCTGTTGTGGTCAGGTAGCCAGTGTAGGTGGGCATGCATAGTGTCTTGGCTCTCAGGTCAGGTCCACCCCTCACTCCTCTTCAGCTCCGCTCTCTCAACCAAATATGCTTTCCTCTGGTTTCAAAAAACCAAGCTGGCGAAAGCCAAAATGCAAATTCCTGGCTTTCCGAACGCTTGTTCACAAACCAATGGGTGACGTCACGGTGGGTTGCCACTTGCTTCAGACCAGGTTTTTGGTGTATTTGCTATTTTAACAACATGGGTGCTGGATGGGCCAAAAAATACGGCCAAAACTGAACTGTTGAATTGGTTTGATAAGTTTAAAACAAGTATAAAAATATAGGGCTTCATGACAGCGCACGTCCTTCCAACAGATAATCACAGCCAATATTTTTGTCAATATAATTGGAACACACACACACACACACACATATATATATATATATATATATATATATACACAATAAGAATAGACCAGGTGTGGTGCTAGAAATACAGAATCCCTGTGAAATGATACAAGATAGGGGCCTGCTCCACCTACACAAATGCACACACACACACACAAATGCACACAATATCCACGGTCCTGTGTGAACTTGGCATGCGAGGCCTTGACCACTGGCATATATTTGAGCACAGCCAAACGAACACAGCTATTTGTCGTTTAAAGTCAAGTTTAATGGCACAGTTCAATACAAATGCAGTTTTAATTGCCTTACTGCATTATAAACATGGGGAAAAAGAAAGGTATATGTATATATATACATATGTATATATGACTAAAGAACATAAGAGACTGTGTCCATGGCCCCTCCAAGAGCGCTAAGCTAAAGACCCCTGTGAGATGGGCATATTTAGGTGTGACAACAGAACAACAAAGGCTAGTATATTACAACAAACTAACAAGGTAAACAGCATGAACAGACTAAATTATACAAGTCCTTTGTTTTTTTGGCAGCACAGTCAGCAATATCAGCGTGAAGTGTACAATACCTTTTTTTGTCATGGTAACAATAATAATACACAGTCACAGTTTAGTTAGCTTTAACTACTTGGTTAGGTTTAGGAAAAGATGGTGGTTAGAGTCTCTTTGTTGTCATGGTTACAATAATAAACATACAGGTTTCAAACAGGAAATGAACAGCAGTCCTTTGTTTTGCAGACCCATCCATCCACCTCAGCCTCCTCCTCCTAATGCCCTGTATACTATGTCACCTGACTCCTCCGCTCCCGTCATAATTATGGCTGCCGGAGGTCGCCTAACAATAAAAAACGAACTATGGGTCGTAATAAGCTGCTGCACTGATGACCTATGGCTCATTTTTAAAGGAGGGTAGTCTCATTAGATCTGTGTAAGGTTTTCTTTTTTTCAGTGGATAGAATCACAAGTCCAAATATTCTGTCCTGAGGCACTGATGTGTGCATAAGGTTTTTAATTACTTTCAGCTTTAGAAAGTTTCTGTCACCCATACAATCACTGAGACAGTCAGCAGGATCCTGCAGCAGACTGTCTCCAAATTCTTCTGACAGTTTTCCTCCTTTTCTGTCAAACTTCCACAGTCTGTTGAGCTTGTGCACAGTGGACATGGCTACAAAGCCAAAAGCAAAAGCAAAGAAACACAGTTTTCTAATACGGTATAGTTTTTTTTTAACCTTTTTATTCTGAAGAGAAAACAATCTCAAGTCACTGGGTATTGTGTTTGAGATGTCATTAGATTAGATGTATCAAAGCATGGGTAATGCAGAATGTAACTTTCTACCACTAAGGGTCTCTCAATCAAAACAATAACAAAAAAATGACATCGTGAAGTAGCGTTGGATCGTGGGTTTTGTTGTCTTCACCGCCATTGCCACCATGCAGTCCTCCTGATTAGGATTCCTTCAGTGTCAATCCTGCAGGAGCTTTTTACATGACGCCGAAGTATGCACAGAAGTCTCCTCCTCTCTGAAACAAACACATCCGATGATTCGATCCAATAAAAACACTGAATAAAGCAGTTTCATGTTAAAAATCAATGTTCCTCTGAGACTGTTCGATGGACACAGGACAGCCGGAAACGTTTGTTCAGCTTGATTGAAATCACATATTTCTCCAGGTTTGAAAATTGCTGGAAACATTTGGGATAACGCAAGTATTTCATATATACATACTATATCTTTAAGTTGCAGACAATTTGTTAATTTTACCCAAATAAGTTGATTTCCACCCCCATAACAAGGCTATCATCTGCTATAAAGTTTAATTGATCAAATATATATAGAACTTATATTAATTATTATGGGATTTTTGTCACCTACGATATCTGCACTGCAGAAAATGTTGAGGATCATACAGTCAGCTAAAATTTAACTCTAAAGCACAAATACCAATTAGATCTAAATTGGTAATTTGGCAATTAATCTGCATTTAATTAAGAACTGATTTAAAATCATGGTGACTCATTCAGGAACTTGTTATCTGAGTTTTCCTTATTGTGTTCAACTCTTCTAAATGGACATCATGATGCTATCTGGACTGTGTTTTAGAAGACAAATCAATAACAGCACAGAGCAGCCTTGCACTCTAACTGCATTGACCACATATTTCTTTCCTTTCCTACATATCTTTGTAACAAGCACATTATCTTCTACACATTTTTGTGTTTCTAAAGACTATTTTTCTGGCATGTTGCCTATAGCAGACAGGTCACAGCAGAGATGAAGTGATGAAAGGAAAGAGCAATATGACACACAACAAAGATCTTGAGCCAGAACTGAACTGGGGACATTATGAACACAGTATAGGGCATCTTCTGCACATTATTTGAGTTGATTTTTTTTTTTTTTTTTTTTAATTTACACATGGAACATCATTATCACAGGCAATATTTTTACAATAATGTGTCATGCAAGTGTG
>NW_019524968.1:118987-119363 GCF_002814215.2 Seriola lalandi dorsalis | reverse complement strand
TTTTTTTCTGTTACTGTATTTTGTGTGTTTATTGTTGTAGGTTTGTCTATTTGCACAAAGAGAGAATTTTTCCGGTTCTTTTACAAAAGTGCTAAAATGAACTGCATGCTCAGCCACTGCTTTCTCTTTTCTTTCTAACCAACTCTCCTCCATGTCTTCTGCATCTTTATTTTGAAATGATCTATTCAGCCGAAATAAAAATGTCAAAACAAGCTTATCCTTGAACGTTCAGGAGAGCCACCTTTATGGATTAACATTGTGTACAGTTGCAAGATTCAAACTCCTCACACAGCTGCAAGTGGAAGAGCTTTTTTTCTGGCAGTGAGAAAACTTCCTCTGTGTTTTCAAGACTCTTTCCTTCAATATCGCAATGCCT